>NC_069505.1:402974557-403177057 GCF_027579735.1 Bombina bombina | reverse complement strand
CTTGTATATAGCTTAAAAATTAGCAAAAAAATTGCAAACATGTAGGCGTGACGTGGGCGTAACTAGCATGATGGATATTTTAACACACATATGTCTCGCCACATTTCCTTTGATAAATTTAGTACTAGATTTACATATATGCCATTAGTACGTAAAAAAAACCAGACGCATTATTTACTTCAATGTATATTTAGACCATCTACAGCATTTACACATTAATTGAATAACATACTTCACACGAAAGAAAATACTCAGTTATAATGGAGAAAAAAAGTAAACTTTACAATAGCCAGATACATACATGCATGGCAAGAGACAGCCCATTTTCTTTTAAAATTAAATTGTGAGATTGGCGAAACAAATTTGAACTTTTCACAAACCAAACTGCAAAGTTTTTAGAATCGACTCCCTAGTCTGGACCTGTCTCACTGAGGTGCCGATATTTAAAGCATTGTAAAAAACGAGGCGGACCTGCGAAGTGGTGACGAGTGGCGATGTGTCTCACATAGGAAATAATAAAGATTCACCGTCATCGCTACTTGTTAGCTCTTTCAGCGGGTGGAGGAGAGGGGCCGTATTTGAAGTGTTCCTACACAGCAAAGACAGTGCGCTCACTGAAACCAAACACGGTTTCTGTATAGGAACACTTCAAATAATGCCTACACTACCTGCTTTACACTGTAAAGTCTCGCCACTGAAAAGGTGGCAAAACAAAAATGGCTGACCTGGCTGACACCCTACTCGTAACCTGTACTTAAGAGATTGGAATATATCGCACTGCTGGTGATGTATCATAATCAAAGTGCAGGTTACTCCCCTGGGATGCCCGGCTAACTCCTACAGACCGTCTACATCTATGTCATACTTTATCTATACCCCCCCCCTGGAACGCCCAGCTAACTCCCTAATACCGCCTACACCCTGCGTCATTTCTTCAGCTACTCTTCCCTTGAAGGCCCAGCTAACGCCCAGAGAACACCTACACCTACGTCATTTCTTCCCTATACCCCTCCTGGAACACGCAGCTAACTCCCACAGAACACTTACACCATGTCTTTCCTATACCCCTCCTGGAACGCCCAGCTAACTCCCACAGAACACTTACACCTATGTCATGTATTTCCTATACCCTTCCTGGAATGCCCAGCTAACTCCCACAGAACACTTACACCTACGTCAAGTCTTTCCTATACCCCTCCTGGAATGCCCAGCTAACTCCCACAGAACACTTACACCTACGTCAAGTCTTTCTTATACCCCTCCTGGAATGCCCAGCTAACTCCCACAGAACACTTACACCTACGTCATGTCTTTCCTATACCCCTCCTGGAACGCCCAGCTAACTCCCACAGAACACTTACACCTACGTTATGTCTTTCCTATACCCCTCCTGGAACGCCCAGCTAACTCCCACAGAACACTTACACCTATGTCATGTCTTTCCTATACCCCTCCTGGAACGCCCAGCTAACTCCCACAGAACAATTACACCTATGTCATGTCTTTCCTATACCCCTCCTGGAACGCCCAGCTAACTCCCACACTGTCCGAAAAAAAGGTACGGTTGGGGTTTGTGAACACTTAGGGTACAACTGCTGTGGTTGTACCCTCAATGGATCATAATTACACCTTAAGGAACTAATATGTACCATTTAGCGGTAAATAAGGTACAAATATGTTTCCAACTGTCAAAGGGTCCATGTCTGTACCATTTAATCCCCCCAAAAAGGTACAATCACTTGTGTGAATAAAAGGTTGAGGGGGTGGGTGCTTCAAGGTTGCTAAACCCTGCAAGTCCATATAATTGGTACAGCTCAATTATTCATATTCACATAACTGTCACCCAAAATGAATGCAACATACATGTACAGCAAAATAATTATGGTCAATTGTTGTTGGTAATATGCAAGAAGTGGGCAAAGCAAAAAAAGTACTTAAAGGGACAGTCTACACCAGAATTGTTATTGTTTAAAAAGATGGATAATCCCTTTATTACCCATTCCCCAGTTTTGCATAATCAACACAGTTCTATTAATATACTTTATATCTCTGTGATTACCTTGTATCTAAGCCTCTGCAGACTGCCCCCTTATCTCAGTGCTTTTGACAGGCATGCAGTTTAACCAATCAGTGCAGACTCCTAAATAACTACATTGTTATCTATATGACACACATGAACTAGTACTGTCTAACTGTGAAAAACTTTCAGAATGCTCTGAGCTAAGAGGCGGTTTTCAATGGTTTAGAAATCAGTTTGAGCCTAGCTAGGTTTAGATTTTCAAAAATATCACCAAGGGAACAAAGCATATTTAGTGATAAAAGTCAATTGGAAAGTTGTTTAAATTGTCATGCCCTATCTGAATCATGAAAGTTTTATTTTGACTAGACTGTTCCTTTAATAACCCATATATTCAAGTATACTGTGTTGCTGGTTCTAAATAGCAACCAAGCACTTAACATTTTAATGTTTATATTTAGAGCATCAATATGTTAACTCTTAAACATAAAGCAAATGTATTAACTAAAAGTACAAAGAAAAAAAATGTTTAAACTCTATAAAATAAACAAGAGCTGTTTAAGAACCAGTTTTTAAAAAAAATAAAATAAAATTGTAACCGTTCCCCAGTCACATACTTGGACATTGTGTGACATGCCATAGCGCCATCTGTTGGTTGAAATTTCCTTGACATGTGTAACACAGCTCCATCTATTGGTAGCAGATTCATCACCAAAGTGTGTACTAGGAAAATAGACTCATTTGCATATATTTTGCATAGAGTGACAATTCAATGTATGGTTGTGAGTTTTATCGTTTATCCCTCCCCCGAATCCCCCTTCTTTTTGTTAGAGTTATATTTTATTATTACGTTGTTTTCTATATGTTTTCTATATATTTATGTTTTATGTGGCATGTCACCCTAAATTAAATGAGGTGTTTTTAGAGTCTAGTACAGAGTGATAAAACACATTATGTACTTCTTTTTGGAACTGGTTGCTTAGCCTGGCTATTTCGGGTGGTTCTGTTGCAGTCTTTGGAATTGCTACAGTTAAGTATACAGACTTTTATTAAAGCTGCACTGTAGCTATTGTAATACTGCCTGAAAAAGTACACATTAATTGTATGCATATTTGAATGTTATATGCTAAATTTAATGAAACAGTGTTTGTTGTAATATTTCTGTGTTGAGTACAAATTTGCCATCATGAGGTACAAAGGGCTTGTCACTGGGGCAGTACACTTAAAAGGCCAGATTTGCACCATTTTTTATGGGTACAATATGGTACCATAGGACTGAGGTCCAATCTAGTCACCAATGGTACATATTTGCCTTTGAAAGGGTACCAATTTGTACCCATTTTAAAGGGTACAGCAGGTGTACCTTTGAGTGTACTGCCCCAGTGACAAGCTGTTGTACCCCTAAAGGTACAATTTTTGCACATTTTTTCTGACAGTGCACAGAACACTTACACCTATGTCATGTCTTTCCTATACCCCTCCTGGAACGCCCAGCTAACTCCCACAGAACACTTACACCTATGTCATGTCTTTCCTATACCCCTCCTGGAACCCCCAGCTAACTCCCACAGAACACTTACACCTATGTCATGTCTTTCCTATACCCTCCTAAAAACGCCCAGCTAACTCCCACAGAACACTTACACCTATGTCATGTCTTTCCTATACCCCTCCTGGAACGCCCAGCTAACTCCCACAGAACACTTACACCTATGTCATGTCTTTCCTATACCCCTCCTGGAACGCCTAGCTAACTCCCACAGAACACTTACACCTATGTCATGTCTTTCCTATACCCCTCCTGGAACGCCTAGCTAACTCCCACAGAACACTTACACCTATGTCATGTCTTTCCTATACCACTCCTGGAACGCCCAGCTAACTCCCACAGAACACTTACACCATGTCTTTCCTATACCCTCCTGGAACGCCCAGCTAACTCCCACAGAACACTTACACCATGTCTTTCCTATACCCCTCCTGGAACACCCAGCTAACTCCCACAGAACACTTACACCATGTCTTAACTATACCCCTCCTGGAACGCCCAGCTAACTCCCACAGAACACTTACACCTATGTCATGTCTTTCCTATACCCCTCCTGGAACGCCCAGCTAACTCCCACAGAACACTTACACCTATGTCATGTCTTTCCTATACCCCTCCTGGAACGCCCAGCTAACTCCCACAGAACAATTACACCTACGTCATGTCTTTCCTATACCCCTCCTGGAACGCCCAGCTAACTCCCACAGAACACTTACACCTATGTCATGTCTTTCCTATACCCCTCCTGGAACGCCCAGCTAACTCCCACAGAACACTTACACCTATGTCATGTCTTTCCTATACCCCTCCTGGAACGCCCAGCTAACTCCCACAGAACAATTACACCTACGTCATGTCTTTCCTATACCCCTCCTGGAACGCCCAGCTAACTCCCACAGAACACTTACACCTATGTCATGTCTTTCCTATACCCCTCCTGGAACGCTCAGCTAACTCCCACAGAACACTTACACCTATGTCATGTCTTTCCTATACCCCTCATGGAACGCCCAGCTAACTCCCACAGAACACTTACACCTATGTCATGTCTTGTCTATATTCCTCCTGGAACGCCCAGCTAACTCCCACAGAACACTTACACCTACGTCATGTCTTTCCTATACCCCTCCTGGAACGCCCAGCTAAATCCCACAGAACACTTGCACCATGTCTTTCCTATACCCCTCCTGGAACGCCCAGCTAACTCCCACAGAACACTTACACCTATGTCATGTCTTTCCTATATTCCTCCTGGAACGCCCAGCTAACTCCCACAGAACACTTACACCTATGTCATGTCTTTCCTATACCCCTCCTGGAACGCCCAGCTAACTCCCACAGAACACTTACACCTACGTCATGTCTTTCCTATACCCCTCCTGGAACGCCCAGCTAACTCCCACAGAACACTTACACCTATGTCATGTCTTTTCTATACCCCTCCTGGAACACCCAGCTATCTCCCACAGAACACTTACACCTATGTCATGTCTTTCCCATACCCTTCCTGGAACGCCCAGCTAACTCCCACAGAACACTTACACCTATGTCATGTCTTTCCTATACCCCTCCTGGAACGCCCAGCTAACTCCCACAGAACACTTACACCTATGTCATGTCTTTCCTATACCCCTCCTGGAACTCCCAGCTAACTCCCACAGAACACTTACACCTATGTCATGTCTTTCCTATACCCCTCCTGGAACGCCCATCTAACTCCCACAGAACACTTACACCTATGTCATGTCTTTCCTATACCCCCCTGGAACGCCCAGCTAACTCCCACAGAACACTTACACCTATGTCATGTCTTTCCTATACCCCTCCTGGAACGCCCAGCTAACTCCCACAGAACACTTACACCTATGTCATGTCTTCCCTATACCCCCCCTGGAATGCCCAGCTAACTCCCTAATACCGCCTACACCCTATGTAATTTCTTCAGCTACTCTTCCCTAGAAGGCCCAGCTAACGCCCAGAGAATGCCTACACCTACGTTATTTCTTCCCTAAACCCCTCCTGGAATGCCCAGCTAACTCCCACAGAACACTTACACCTATGTCATGTCTTTCCTATACCTCTCTTGGAACGCCCAGCTAACTCCCACAGAACACTTACACCTATGTCATGTCTTTCCTATACCCTCCTGGAACGCCCAGCTAACTCCCACAGAACACTTACACCTATGTCATGTCTTTCCTATACCCCTCCTGGAGCGCCCAGCTAACTCCCACAGAACACTTACACCTATGTCATGTCTTTCCTATACCCTCCTGGAACGCCCAGCTAACTCCCACAGAACACTTACACCTATGTCATGTCTTTCCTATACCCCTCCTGGAACACCCAGCTATCTGCCACAGAACACTTACACCTATGTCATGTCTTTCCTATACCCTTCCTGGAACGCCCAGCTAACTCCCACAGAACACTTACACCTATGTCATGTCTTTCCTATACCCCTCCTGGAACGCCCAGCTAACTCCCACAGAACACTTACACCTATGTCATGTCTTTCCTATACCCCTCCTGGAACGCCCAGCTAACTCCCACAAACACTTACACCTATGTCATGTCTTTCCTATACCCCTCCTGGAACGCCCAGCTAACTCCCACAGAACACTTACACCTATGTCATGTCTTTCCTATACCCCCCCTGGAACGCCCAGCTAACTCCCACAGAACACTTACACCTATGTCATGTCTTTCCTATACCCCTCCTGGAACGCCCAGCTTACTCCCACAGAACACTTACACCTATGTCATGTCTTTCCTATACCCCCCCTGGAACGCCCAGCTAACTCCCACAGAACACTTACACCTATGTCATGTCTTCCCTATACCCCCCCTGGAATGCCCAGCTAACTCCCTAATACCGCCTACACCCTATGTAATTTCTTCAGCTACTCTTCCCTAGAAGGCCCAGCTAACGCCCAGAGAATGCCTACACCTACGTTATTTCTTCCCTAAACCCCTCCTGGAATGCCCAGCTAACTCCCACAGAACACTTACGCCTATGTCATGTCTTTCCTATACCCCTCTTGGAACGCCCAGCTAACTCCCACAGAACACTTACACCTATGTCATGTCTTTCCTATACCCTCCTGGAACGCCCAGCTAACTCCCACAGAACACTTACACCTATGTCATGTCTTTCCTATACCCTCCTGGAACGCCCAGCTAACTCCCACAGAACACTTACACCTATGTCATGTCTTTCCTATACCCCTCCTGGAACACCCAGCTATCTCCCACAGAACACTTACACCTATGTCATGTCTTTCCTATACCCTTCCTGGAACGCCCAGCTAACTCCCACAGAACACTTACACCTATGTCATGTCTTTCCTATACCCCTCCTGGAACGCCCAGCTAACTCCCACAGAAGACTTACACCTATGTCATGTCTTTCCTATACCCCTCCTGGAACGCCCAGCTAACTCCCACAAACACTTACACCTATGTCATGTCTTTCCTATACCCCTCCTGGAACGCCCAGCTAACTCCCACAGAACACTTACACCTATGTCATGTCTTTCCTATACCCCCCCTGGAACGCCCAGCTAACTCCCACAGAACACTTACACCTATGTCATGTCTTTCCTATACCCCTCCTGGAACGCCCAGCTAACTCCCACAGAACACTTACACCTATGTCATGTCTTCCCTATACCCCCCTGGAATGCCCAGCTAACTCCCTAATACCGCCTACACCCTATGTAATTTCTTCAGCTACTCTTCCCTAGAAGGCCCAGCTAACGCCCAGAGAATGCCTACACCTACGTTATTTCTTCCCTAAACCCCTCCTGGAATGCCCAGCTAACTCCCACAGAACACTTACACCTATGTCATGTCTTTCCTATACCCCTCCTAGAGCGCCCAGCTAACTCCCACAGAACACTTACATCTATGTCATGTCTTTCCTATACCCTCCTGGAACGCCCAGCTAACTCCCACAGAACACTTACACCTATGTCATGTCTTTCCTATACCCCTCCTGGAACACCCAGCTATCTCCCACAGAACACTTACACCTATGTCATGTCTTTCCTATACCCTTCCTGGAACGCCCAGCTAACTCCCACAGAACACTTACACCTATGTCATGTCTTTCCTATACCCCTCCTGGAACGCCCAGCTAACTCCCACAGAACACTTACACCTAAGTCATGTCTTTCCTATATTCCTCCTGGAACGCCCAGCTAACTCCCACAGAACACTTACACCTATGTCATGTCTTTCCTATACCCCTCCTGGAACGCCCAGCTAACTCCCACAGAACATTTACACCTACGTCATGTCTTTCCTATACCCCTCCTGGAACGCCCAGCTAACTCCCACAGAACACTTACACCTATGTCATGTCTTTCCTATACCCCTCCTGGAACGCGCAGCTAACTTCCACAGAACACTTATACCTACGTCATGTCTTCCCTATACCCCTCCTGGAACACCCAGCTAACTCCCACAGAACACTTACACCTATGTCATGTCTTCCCTATACCCCTCCTGGAACGCCCAGCTAACTCTCACAGAACACTTACACCTATGTCATGTCTTTCCTATACCCTTCCTGGAACGCCCAGCTAACTCCCACAGAACACTTACACCTATGTCATGTCTTTCCTATACCCCTCCTGGAACGCGCAGCTAACTTCCACAGAACACTTATACCTACGTCATGTCTTCCCTATACCCCTCCTGGAACACCCAGCTAACTCCCACAGAACACTTACACCTACGTCATGTCTTCCCTATACCCCTCCTGGAACACCCAGCTAACTCCCACAGAACGCTTACACCTATGTCATGTCTTCCCTATACCCCCCTGGAATGCCCAGCTAACTTCCTAATACCGCCTACACCCTATGTAATTTCTTCAGCTACTCTTTCCTAGAAGGCCCAGCTAATGCCCAGAGAATGCCTACACCTACGTTATTTCTTCCCTAAACCCCTCCTGGAATGCCCAGCTAACTCCCACAGAACACTTACACCTATGTCATGTCTTTCCTATATCCCTCTTGGAACGCCCAGCTAACTCCCACAGAACACTTACACCTACGTCATGTCTACCATATACCCTTCCTGGAATGCCCAGCTAACTCCCACAGAACACTTACACCTATGTCATGTCTTTCCTATACCCCTCCTGGAACGCCCAGCTAACTCCCACAGAACACTTACACCTAAGTCATGTCTTTCCTATATTCCTCCTGGAACGCCCAGCTAACTCCCACAGAACACTTACACCTATGTCATGTCTTTCCTATACCCCTCCTGGAACGCCCAGCTAACTCCCACAGAACACTTACACCTACGTCATGTCTTTCCTATACCCCTCCTGGAACGCCCAGCTAACTCCCACAGAACACTTACACCTATGTCATGTCTTTCCTATACCCCTCCTTAAACGCGCAGCTAACTTCCTCAGAACACTTATACCCACGTCATGTCTTCCCTATACCCCTCCTGGAACACCCAGCTAACTCCCACAGAACACTTACACCTATGTCATGTCTTCCCTATACCCCTCCTGGAACGCCCAGCTAACTCTCACAGAACACTTACACCTATGTCATGTCTTTCCTATACCCTTCCTGGAACGCCCAGCTAACTCCCACAGAACACTTACACCTATGTCATGTCTTTCCTATACCCCTCCTGGAACGCGCAGCTAACTTCCACAGAACACTTATACCTACGTCATGTCTTCCCTATACCCGTCCTGGAACACCCAGCTAACTCCCACAGAACACTTATACCTACGTCATGTCTTCCCTATACCCCTCCTGGAACGCCCAGCTAACTCCCACAGAACACTTACACCTATGTCATGTCTTTCCTATACCCCTCCTGGAACTCCCTAATACCGCCTACACCCTATGTAATTTCTTCAGCTACTCTTCCCTAGAAGGCCCAGCTAACGCCCAGAGAATGCCTACACCTACGTTATTTCTTCCCTAAACCCCTCCTGGAATGCCCAGCTAACTCCCACAGAACACTTACACCTATGTCATGTCTTTCCTATACCCCTCCTGGAACGCCCAGCTAACTCCCACAGAACACTTACACCTAAGTCATGTCTTTCCTATATTCCTCCTGGAACGCCCAGCTAACTCCCACAGAACACTTACACCTATGTCATGTCTTTCCTATACCCCTCCTGGAACGCCCAGCTAACTCCCACAGAACACTTACACCTACGTCATGTCTTTCCTATACCCCTCCTGGAACGCCCAGCTAACTCCCACAGAACACTTACACCTATGTCATGTCTTTCCTATACCCCTCCTGGAACGCGCAGCTAACTTCCTCAGAACACTTATACCCACGTCATGTCTTCCCTATACCCCTCCTGGAACACCCAGCTAACTCCCACAGAACACTTACACCTATGTCATGTCTTCCCTATACCCCTCCTGGAACGCCCAGCTAACTCTCACAGAACACTTACACATATGTCATGTCTTTCCTATACCCTTCCTGGAACGCCCAGCTAACTCCCACAGAACACTTACACCTATGTCATGTCTTTCCTATACCCCTCCTGGAACGCGCAGCTAACTTCCACAGAACACTTGTACCTACGTCATGTCTTCCCTATACCCCTCCTGGAACACCCAGCTAACTCCCACAGAACACTTACACCTATGTCATGTCTTCCCTATACCCCTCCTGGAACGCCCAGCTAACTCCCACAGAACACTTACACCTATGTCATGTCTTTCCTATACCCCTCCTGGAACGCGCAGCTAACTTCCACAGAACACTTATACCTACGTCATGTCTTCCCTATACCCCTCCTGGAACACCCAGCTAACTCCCACAGAACGCTTACACCTATGTCATGTCTTCCCTATACCCCCCTGGAATGCCCAGCTAACTTCCTAATACCGCCTACACCCTATGTAATTTCTTCAGCTACTCTTTCCTAGAAGGCCCAGCTAATGCCCAGAGAATGCCTACACCTACGTTATTTCTTCCCTAAACCCCTCCTGGAATGCCCAGCTAACTCCCACAGAACACTTACACCTATGTCATGTCTTTCCTATATCCCTCTTGGAACGCCCAGCTAACTCCCACAGAACACTTACACCTACGTCATGTCTACCATATACCCTTCCTGGAATGCCCAGCTAACTCCCACAGAACACTTACACCTATGTCATGTCTTTCCTATACCCCTCCTGGAACGCCCAGCTAACTCCCACAGAACACTTACACCTAAGTCATGTCTTTCCTATATTCCTCCTGGAACGCCCAGCTAACTCCCACAGAACACTTACACCTATGTCATGTCTTTCCTATACCCCTCCTGGAACGCCCAGCTAACTCCCACAGAACACTTACACCTACGTCATGTCTTTCCTATACCCCTCCTGGAACGCCCAGCTAACTCCCACAGAACACTTACACCTATGTCATGTCTTTCCTATACCCCTCCTGGAACGCGCAGCTAACTTCCTCAGAACACTTATACCCACGTCATGTCTTCCCTATACCCCTCCTGGAACACCCAGCTAACTCCCACAGAACACTTACACCTATGTCATGTCTTCCCTATACCCCTCCTGGAACGCCCAGCTAACTCTCACAGAACACTTACACCTATGTCATGTCTTTCCTATACCCCTCCTGGAACGCGCAGCTAACTTCCACAGAACACTTATACCTACGTCATGTCTTCCCTATACCCCTCCTGGAACACCCAGCTAACTCCCACAGAACACTAACACCTATGTCATGTCTTCCCTATACCCCTCCTGGAACGCCCAGCTAACTCCCACAGAACACTTACACCTATGTCATGTCTTTCCTATACCCCTCCTGGAACGCGCAGCTAACTTCCACAGAACACTTATACCTACGTCATGTCTTCCCTATACCCCTCCTGGAACACCCAGCTAACTCCCACAGAACGCTTACACCTATGTCATGTCTTCCCTATACCCCCCCTGGAATGCCCAGCTAACTCCCTAATACCGCCTACACCCTATGTAATTTCTTCAGCTACTCTTTCCTAGAAGGCCCAGCTAATGCCCAGAGAATGCCTACACCTACGTTATTTCTTCCCTAAACCCCTCCTGGAATGCCCAGATAACTCCCACAGAACACTTACACCTATGTCATGTCTTTCCTATATCCCTCTTGGAACGCCCAGCTAACTCCCACAGAACACTTACACCTATGTCATGTCTACCATATACCCTTCCTGGAATGCCCAGCTAACTCCCACAGAACACTTACACCTATGTCATGTCTTTCCTATACCCTCCTGGAACGCCCAGCTAACTCCCACAGAACACTTACACCTATGTCATGTCTTTCCTATACCCCTCCTGGAGCGTCCAGCTAACTCCCACAGAACACTTACACCTATGTCATGTCTTTCCTATACCCTCCTGGAACGCCCAGCTAACTCCCACAGAACACTTACACCTATGTCATGTCTTTCCTATACCCCTCCTGGAACGCCCAGCTAACTCCCACAGAATTCTTACACCATGTCTTTCCTATACCCTCCTGGAACGCCCAGCTAACTCCCACAGAACACTTACACCTATGTCATGTCTTTCCTATACCCCTCCTGGAACGCCCAGCTAACTCCCACAGAATTCTTACACCATGTCTTTCCTATACCCTCCTGGAACGCCCAGCTAACTCCCACAGAATTCTTACACCATGTCTTTCCTATACCCTCCTGGAACGCCCAGCTAACTCCCACAGAACACTTACACCTATGTCATGTCTTTCCTATACCCTTCCTGGAACGCCCAGCTAACCCCCACAGAACACTTACACCTATGTCATGTCTTTCCTATACCCCTCCTGGAACGCCCAGCTAACTCCCACAGAACACTTACACCTATGTCATGTCTTTCCTATACCCCTCCTGGAATGCCCAGCTAACTCCCACAGAACACTTACACCTATGTCATGTCTTTCCTATACCCCTCCTGGAATGCCCAGCTAACTCCCACAGAACACTTACACCTATGTCATGTCTTTCCTATACCCCTCCTGGAACGCCCAGCTCACTCCCACAGAACACTTACACCTACGTCATGTCTGCAAATCTACCTGACTAATAATGTATACAAAAAAACTTCCCTATTATAACTTTAGGAGCTATTTCGCTACATTTATACACAATGTTAAAATGATACACATTGTCATGTATAATATTATTTTAAGTATTGTATATAATTTAAAATGTAGTTATTTTTTTCTTATTCATTGTATTATTTTAAACATAAATATATCATTTAAATGATATATTTATGTTTAAAATAAAAAAATGAACAAGCAAACATAACTGTATTTTACATTATATACAATATGTAAAATAGTATGCATTACACATGACAATGTGTATCATTTTAACATTGGTATATAAATGCAATGCTACACTATTAACTGTTAACCCCTAT
Organism: Bombina bombina; assembly: GCF_027579735.1. NCBI lineage: Eukaryota > Metazoa > Chordata > Amphibia > Anura > Bombinatoridae > Bombina > Bombina bombina. The sequence goes on along the minus strand of NC_069505.1, from coordinate 403,164,060 downwards.
TAACCCCCTTACCCCCAGCGCAACCTACACTTTTAACCCCTAATCTGCCATAACCCCTTAACCTATTAACCCTTTTATGGGCATCATTTTTTTTTTAAATATGATTTTTCTTTTAGTATAGGGATTTTTTATTGCGCACAAAAGCTATGTTGACTTTAAGGCAATGCCCTACAAAATTCCCTTTTCAGGGCAATTTTTAGAGTATGTTTGTTAGATAGGCTTTTTTGGTGGGCTTATTTTTATTGTAGAATGGGGTTGTATTGTTTTTTTTAGAAAAAGTGCTAAGTTACTTATTGCCAATACCCTGCAAAAAGCCCTTCTAAGGACTTTTGCTATAGTAACTTTTAGTGTAGTGTAGGGGGGGCTTTAGTTTTAGGCAAGGCCTAACTGTTTTTTTTTGGTAGTGCTTTTTATTTTTGTCTGATGTGTTCTTTTATTTTCTGTACTGTTTGTGTGCCTTATTTTGTGTAACTTAGGGGGAGTTAGGGGTCTGGGTTTGGTTGGCTGTTAGGTAAAGTAGTGTAGGGCTAGTTTGTGTTGGGGGGTTGTGGCAGTGTAAGGGTTAATAGGTTAGGGGGTTGTGGCAGCTTAGGGGTTATTAGGTTAGAGGGTGTTTGCAATGGGGGTTATATCGGTATAGCGATTAAGAAGTATAGGGGTAGTTTGGGGTGGGGGTTATGGTGGTATAGGGGCTAATAGGTTAGAAAGTTTACTGCGGTGGGCTGTTAGCAGTATAGGAGTTAATAGGTTAGGAAATTTACTACGGTGGGCTATTGGCGGTATAGGGGTTAATAGGTTAGAAAGTTTATTGTGATGGGCTATTGGCGGCTTAGGGGTTAATTAGTGTAGTGTTAGTTTGCAGTGGTGGGTTATGTTGGTTTAGGGGTACATAGGTATAGTTATTAAACTTTAACCAATGTCAATGCCAATGCTGCTTAGAATATTTTGCAGGCATAACCACCAATTGCAATGTATAGTAAAGTGACTCTTGGCGATTCTGCCTTTCAACCATCGGTCCTGAAAGCGGAACCATGGATCCCTTTTGAATATATCACCGCCTCACAGCACTTTCAACCATCGGGGCCTGAAAGCGGAACTATGGAGAGCTCAGAGATGAATTAATAACCTCTCTAGTCTTACACAGTTCTTTAGAAAATCACTGCATAGAATAATAGAGAAATAGAGAAGCTTTAAGTGAATCTTCCCCAGCAAATCATTTTTGGTAACCAGGGTTAGATACTTTAATTATAGTATTAGGCTCCTTGAAGATGCAGGACAGTATACACTCATTTTCATATAACTGCATGTAATAGACACTACTATAAAGAATAAGATGCACAGATACTGATATAAAAATCCAGTATAAAATGGTTTAAAAACGTACTTAGAACCTCTCAGTTTAGCTCTGTTGAAAAGGTAGCTGGAAAGCCCACTGCAAGTGGCAAATAAGACCCCCCCCTCCCCCTTCTTTTGCATATGAAAAGACCCTTTACACAAACAGGAGCAAGCTGGAGAAGGTAGCTGACGGTATTCTCATAAAACTTTGGGGCTTGGTTAGGAGTCTGAAAATCAGAGCAATGTTATTTAAAAATAAGCAAAACTATACATTAAAAAAAACAAAAACTTTATGGGCTATATAAATAGATCATCTACAAAACATTTATGCAAAGAAAAAATGAGTGTATAATGTCCCTTAATGAAACCTTATTCTGCACAATGTGTCCAAATTGCAGCAAATAAAATGGTTTTATAATAATACTATACATTTTGATTCAGACCACAGAGAATTGCAGGTAGATGTTTATCTCACAGTGAGGGGTATTTATGCCATAACCTGTTGTAGCTTCCCTCTCACATCAGCCGCACTGTCATTAAATGGGAACTACCCCAGCTATTTTACCACACCAAAAAGAGGTTGTGAAGAGGTCAACAAAACTAAACCAGTGACCACCAGGTGGCCCAATTTCTTTTAAATTATTTGTATTTAATTTGCTTTTATTCACAGCATAAATAAGCAACTAAATGGACATTGGCATTAATGCATATATTATACCATTGAAATTCTTAGCTTATATTGTAAAAAATGTGTGTGTACATGCATGATATAGTGTGTGTGTGTGTGCACGTGTGTACATGTGAGCAGTTTAGCAATTGCATAGTGCATATGCAGTGACTGTGGTGTTTGTGGTGTTTGTGTTGTGTGTATGTTTAGTATCTGTGTGGTTTGTATGTTGTGTTTGCTTAATGTATGTTGTGTTTTTGTGGTGTGAGTAGTGTCTGTGTAACATCTGTTTTTGTAGTGTGTTTGTGTAGAGTGTGGCACGCGCAATGTTTGTGCAGTGGTTGCTCTGTGTGTGTGTAGCGTTTGTGTAGTATAATGGTTATGTGGTGTGTGTAGTGTTTACAAAGTGTACTTTTGTGTAGTGTTTGTGTAGTGTTTGTTAGTTGTGTACACTGAGCATGCTCAAAATAAAAGTTAATTTAAACCTTTATATCTTAGCAATAATTGTTTGACAATAAAATCAATCTGCATATTTCATTTTCATAAAGGTTGGTGTAAAGTTGTTTGCTATCGGTTTGACAATGCAGACAATGAGAAGCACAACACAGTAAGCAGCTAATGGCTAATACTAGTAGTACAGTATATAATATGCAGACAATGAGAAGCACAACACAGTAAGCAGCTAATGGCTAATACTAGTAGTACAGTATATAATATGCAGACAATGAGAAGCACAACACAGTAAGCAGCTAATGGCTAATACTAGTAGTACAGTATATAATATGCAGACAATAGGAAGCACAACACAGTAAGCAGGTAATGGCTAATACTAGTAGTACAGTATATAATATGCAGAAAATGAGAAGCACAACACAGTAAGCAGCTAATGGCTAATACTAGTAGTACAGTATATAATATGCAGACAATAGGAAGCACAACACAGTAAGCAGGTAATGGCTAATACTAGTAGTACAGTATATAATATGCAGACAATAGGAAGCACAACACAGTAAGCGGGTAATGACTAATACTAGTAGTACAGTATATAATATGCAGACAATGAGAAGCACAACACAGTAAGCAGGTAATGGCTAATACTAGTAGTACAGTATATAATATGCAGACAATAGGAAGCACAACACAGTAAGCAGGTAATGGCTAATACTAGTAGTACAGTATATAATATGCAGACAATAGGAAGCACAACACAGTAAGGAGGTAATGGCTAATACTAGTAGTACAGTATATAATATGCAGACAAAAGGAAATGTAAGGCAAATTGCCTGGAATGCACATAAGGGTTAAGGCCAAGACGGAGGAGTGGGAGTGCTGTGTTGTGTGTGTGAAACAATGTTGCAGATAGAGAGGAGGGGTTCCAGCTTACCCCTTTCTTTTGCATGATGTACCGAGTCCATGGATTCATCCTTACTTGTGGGATATTATCCTTCCTAACAGGAAGTGGCAAAGAGAGCACCACAGCAGAGCTGTGTATATAGCTCCCCCCTTAACTCCACCCCCCAGTCATTCTCTTTGCCGGCTCTAAGCAGGAAGGGTAAAGTGAAAGAGGTGTTAAACTGTTAGTTTTATTTTATCTTCAATCAAGAGTTTGTTATTTTTAAATGGTACCGGTGTTGTACTATTTACTCTCAGGCAGGACATAGATGAAGATTTCTGCCTGGAGGATGATGATCTTAGCATTTGTAACTAAGGTCCACTGCTATTTCTGCAGAGACTGTGTTAACTCAGAAAGGCTGACAGTATCCCCATTAGGGGAAGGGTAAGCAGTAATCCTAGTTTTATAAGAGGCATTACTAGCTTGCATTAAGGGCTAATTTTTTGGGCACTCAGTTTGTATATGAGATATTGGGCAAACGTTTGTGTGTTTCTGGGAGTAACGTTTTTTATTCTGATGGGACATTTGTTTTAGGGGTTTTTATAACCCACATGGCTTACAAACAAGGTTTGATGGATTTTTGTAGGCCCCAGCAACATCGAGTGAGATGGGCGGGGCCTATTTTCGAGATTCAGATATGACGGCATTTAAATTTAAGCTAGAACACCTCCGCTTATTGCTCAAGGAGGTTTTAGCGACTCTGGATGATTGTGACCCTATTGTAGTTCCAGAGAAATTGTGTAAAATGGACAAATATTTAGAGGTTCCTGTTTACACTGATGTTTTTCCCGTTCCTAAGAGGATTTCGGACATTGTTACTAAGGAGTGGGATAGACCAGGTATTCCGTTCGCTCCCCCTCCTGTTTTTAAGAAAATGTTTCCCATATCTGATACCATAAAGGACTCATGGCGGTCCCTAAGGTGGAGGGAGCTATTTCTACCCTGGCTAAGCTTACAACTATACCTATTGATGACAGTTGTGCTTTCATTGATCCTATGGATAAAAAATTAGAGGGTCTCCTAAAGAAAATTTTTGTTCTATTTTCGCGCCTCAGTTGCGCATTTAGTTTATGCAGACAAGCAGCAAGCAACTTCTCCTTAGGTCCTGATACTCTTCTGGGGCCTAATCGAAGCTTTATCCTCCTATTATCGTTCCCTAAGGGCAGGTAGGCGCCACAACAGAGCTGTGGCAAGGTGCTAACAGGGTTTTTTACCGGTTTATTAATCCGTTTTTTTATTTTGGGGTTTATTGCTTATTTACTTGTGGTGCAATCCTTCTAAAGCTTAGTGGGTACACTGTTAAAATTTCGGAAAATTTGAAGCAATTTTAACCCGTTTTGCAGTTTGTGTATGCCTTTTTTTCTCTTAAAGGCACAGTACCGTTTTTGCAAATTGTGTTTTTTTCAGGGTTTTCTTCTTCAACCTATAGCATGCATAGTTCCTGTAACCATTGCAACTGCTTTTTGGTTTGAGGCTCTAGAAGAGGCTCTTCAGATGGAGACCCCACTAGATGATATTCTGGACAGAATTAAGGCTCTTAAGCTAGCTAATTCTTTTATTACAGACGCCGCTTTTCATCTTGCTAAGTTAGCGGCAAATAATTCAGGTTTTGCCATTTTAGCGCGTAGAGCGTTATGGCTTAAGTCCTGATCGGCTGATGTGTCATCTAAATCTAAGCTTTTGTCCATCCCTTTCAAAGGTAAGACCCTATTCGGGCCTGCACTGAAAGAGATCATTTCGGACATCACTGGGGGGAAGGGTCATGCCCTCCCTCAGGAAAAGTCAAATAAGACAAGGACCAAACAAAATCATTTTCATTCCTTTCGAAACTTCAAGAGCGGTCCCACTTCCTCTTCCTCTGCTGCAAAGCAAGAGGGGAACTTTGCTCAATCCAAGCCAACCTGGAGACCTAATCAGGCTTGGAACAAGGGTAAACAGGCCAAAAAGCCTGCTGCTGCCACTAAGACAGCATGAAGGGGTAGCCCCCGATCCGGGACCGGATCTAGTAGGGGGCAGACTCTCTCTTTGCTCAGGCCTGGGCAAGAGACATTCAGGATTCCTGGGCAATAGAAATCGTAACCCAGGGATATCTTCTAGATATCAAGGATTTTCCTCCAAGGGGGAGGTTCCATCTTTCTCAATTGTCTGTAAACCCGACAAAAAGAGAGGCGTTCTTACGCTGTGTAGAAGACCTTTTGACCATGGGAGTGATCTTCCCAGCTCCAAAAGCAGAACAGGGGCAGGGGTTCTACTCCAATCTGTTTGTGGTTCCCAAAAAAGAGGGAACTTTCAGACCAATTCTAGATCTCAAGATCCTAAACCAATTCCTAAGAGTCCCATCTTTCAAGATGGAGACCATTCGGACTATTCTACCAATGATCCAGGAAGGTAAATATATGACCACCGTGGACTTAAAGGATGCGTATCTACACATTCCTATCCACAAAGATCCTCACCAATTCCTCAGGTTTGCCTTTCTGGACAAGCATTATTAGTTTGTGGCTCTTCCCTTTGGGTTGGCCTCGGCACCACAAATCTTCACAAAGGTGCTAGGGTCCCTTCTGGCGGTTCTAAGGCCGCGGGGCATAGCAGTGGTGCCTTATCTAGACGATATTCTAATTCAAGCGTCGACTTTCCAACTAGCCAAGTCTCACACGGACTTAGTGTTGGCTTTTCTAAGATCTCACGGGTGGAAGGTGAACATAAAAAAGAGTTCTCTTTCCCCCCTCACAAGAGTTTAATTTTTAGGGACTCTGATAGACTCGGTGGACATGAAAATATTTCTGACGGAGGTCAGGAAATCAAAGATTTTGTCCACCTGCCGAGCTCTTCATTCCATTCCTCGGCCGTCAGTGGCTCAGTGTATGGAGGTAATCGGTCTAATGGTAGCGGCAATGGACATAGTTCCGTTTGCTCGCTTGCATCTCAGACCACTGCAACTATGCATGCTCAATCAGTGGAATGGGGATTAGGCGGATTTATCTCCTCAGATAAATCTGGATCAAGAGACCAGAGACTCTCTTCTTTGGTGGTTGTCACAGGATCATCTGTCCCAGGGAATGTGTTTCCGCAGACCAGATTGGGTTATTGTGACGATGGACTCCAGCCTTCTGGGCTGGGGTGCAGTCTAGAATTCCCTGAAAGCACAGGGTTTGTGGACTCGGGAGGAGGCCCTCCTACTGATAAATATTCTGGAATTAAGAGCGATATTCAATGCTCTTCAGGCATGGCCTCAGCTGGCTTCGGCCAGATTCATCAGATCTCAGTCCGACAACATCACGACTGTGGCTTATATCAATCATCAGGGGGGAACAAAGAGTTCCTTAGCGATGATAGAAGTTTCAAGAATAATCCTTTGGGCAGAGGCTCACTCTTGCCATCTGTCAGTGATCTATATCCCAGGGGTAGAGAACTGGGAGGCAGATTTTAGAAGTCGTCAGACTTTTCATCCGGGGGAGTGGGAACTCCATCCAGAGGTATTTGCTCAACTGGTTCAGCTATGGGGCACACCAGAATAGGATCTGATGGCGTCTTGTCAGAACGACAAACTTCCTCATTACGGATCCAGGTCAAGGGATCCACAGGCAGTACTGATAGATGCTCTAGCAGTACCCTGGTCGTTCAACCTGGCTTATGTGTTTCCACCTTTCCCTCTCCTTCCACGTCTGATTGCCAAAATCAAACAGGAGAGAGCATTAGTGATTTTGATAGCGCCTGCGTGGCCACGCAGGACTTGGTATGCAGACCTGGTGGACATGTCATCTCTTCCACCATGGTCTCTGCCACTGAGACAGGACCTTCTGATTCAAGGTCCATTCAAGCATCTAAATCTAATTTCTCTGCAACTGACTGCTTGGAGATTGAACGCTTGATTCTATCAAAGCGGGGTTTCTCTGAGTCGGTCATAGATACCTTAATTCAGGCTCGAAAGCCTGTTACCAGGAAAATCTATCATAAGATATGGCGTAAATATCTTTTTTGGTGCGAATCCAAAGACTACTCCTGGAGTAAAATCAGGATTCCTAGGATTTTGTCTTTTCTCCAAGAGGGATTGGAGAAAGGCTTGTCAGCTAGTTCCCTAAAAGGACAGATATCTGCTCTGTCTATTCTGTTGCACAAGCGTCTGGCAGATGTTCCAGACGTTCGGGCTTTTTGTCAGGCTTTAGCTAGAATTAAGCCTGTGTTTAAACCTGTTGCTCCGCCATGGAGTCTAAATTTAGTTCTTAGAGTTCTTCAGGGGGTTCCATTTGAACCCATGCATTCCATAGATATTAAGCTTTTATCTTGGAAAGTTTTGTTCCTAGTTGCTATCTCTTCAGCTCGAAGAGTTTCTGAACTATCTGCATTACAATGTGACTCGCCTTATCTTGTTTTCCATGCTGATAAGGTGGTTTTGCGTACCAAGCCTGGGTTCCTACCTAAGGTTGTTACTAACAGGAATATCAATCAGGAATATGTTGTTCCTTCTCTGTGTCCTAATCCTTCTTCTAAGAAGGAACGTCTGTTGCACAACTTGGACGTGGTTTGTGCTTTGAAATTTTATTTGCAGGCAACCAAAGATTTTCGTCAAACATCTTCTTTGTTTGTTGTCTATTCTGGAAAGCGTAGGGGTCAAAAGGCTACAGCGACTTCTCTTTCCTTTTGGCTGAAAAGCATCATCTGTTTGGCTTATGAGACTGCTGGACAGCAGCCTCCTGAAAGGATTACAGCTCATTCTACCAGAGCGGTAGCTTCCACATGGGCTTTTAAAAATGATGCTTCTGTTGAACAGATTTGTAAGGCTGCGACTTGGTCTTCGCTCCATACCTTTTCAAAATTTTACAAATTTGATACTTTTGCTTCTTCGGAGGCTATTTTTGGGAGAAAGGTTTTGCAAGTAGTGGTGCCTTCCGTTTAGGTTTCTGTCTTGTCCCTCCCTTCATCATTGTCCTAAAGCTTTGGTATTGGTATCCCACAAGTAAGGATGAATCCGTGGACTCGGTACATCATGCAAAAGAAAACAAAATTTATGCTTACCTGATAAATTTCTTTCTTTTGCGATGTACCGAGTCCACGGCCCGCCCTGTCTATTCAAGACAGATGGTGTTTTTTATTGAGAACTTCAGTCACCTCTGCACCTTATAGTTTCTCCTTTTTCTTCCTTGGCCTTCGGTCGAATGACTGGGGGGTGGAGTTAAGGGGGGAGCTATATACACAGCTCTGCTGTAGTGCTCTCTTTGCCACTTCCTGTTAGGAAGGATAATATCCCACAAGTAAGGATGAATCCGTGGACTCGGTACATCGCAAAAGAAAGAAATATATCAGGTAAGCATAAATTTAGTTTTTTAAGCCCTGTACAGGAAGCAATTCCTCTATCTGCTGGTTTCTTCAAAGTTTTCACATGAGGCGTTCAAGGAGATCTAAGGTACCTCCAAAACAAATCATGGAGGCTAGGGAGGAACCTACAGACAGAGAAGTGGTGGAAGAAAGTGATAAAGCTGCAGAATGGATTGCGCCATCTCCTGAAACGGTGGGTCGAACCCGTTTACTTTTTTCCTCCCTTGCTCCTTCCCTAGGTCAGTCTAGTGGGGATGTGGGTGCTGTTAGTATGACAGATATTTCTAACAGGCCCTGTTAGAATCCATTTTGCAAGAGGGTAATTGGGAGGTTGCTGCTGGGCCCTCAGATGAGGCGTCTGAGCCCGCGGGCCATGCAGCCTATGTAGGGCCCTCTCATCGGAGGGTTAATTATGTGGCAGGCCCCTCTCATGAGGATCTAAATGTCCCCAATATCCCTAATTTGGCGCCGGTGTCCGTTCCGGGACCTTCCGGGTTTAATCCCGGTATCCCTTTGCATAATGCTAGGCCCCAAAATAGAGGAGTTCCCCGCAGGGTTACTACCCATGCCCAAGTTTTGGTTTCGGCTCCCCCCGCGTCTTCCCCTGGCCCCTCGTGGCCATGTATTGAGCCCCAAATCGTTGGTGGGTTTGTCTAGTGTAAGTATAGTGATTGTGTAGTGTGTGTTGTAGTTGTGTACACTGAGCATGTTCAAAATAAAAGTTAATTTCAACCTTTTTATCTTAGCAATAATTGTTTGACAATAAAATGAATCTGCATATTTCATTTTCATAAAGGTTGGTGTAAAGTTGTTTGCTATCGGTTTGACAATGCAGACAATGAGAAGCACAACACAGTAAGCAGCTAATGGCTAATACTAGTAGTACAGTATATAATATGCAGACAATGAGAAGCACAACACAGTAAGCAGCTAATGGCTAATACTAGTAGTACAGTATATAATATGCAGACAATGAGAAGCACAACAAAGTAAGCAGCTAATGGCTAATACTAGTAGTACAGTATATAATATGCAGACAATAAGAAGCACAACAAAGTAAGCAGCTAATGGCTAATACTAGTAGTACAGTATATAATATGCAGACAATAAGAAGCACAACACAGTAAGCAGGTAATGGCTAATACTAGTAGTACAGTATATAATATGCAGACAACGAGAAGCACAACACAGTAAGCAGGTAATGGCTAAAACTAGTAGTACAGTATATAATATGCAGATGATGAGAAGCACAACACAGTAAGCAGGTAATGGCTAATACTAGTAGTACAGTATATAATATGCAGACAATATGAAGCACAACACAGTAAGCAGGTAATGGCTAATACTAGTAGTACAGTATATAATATGCAGACAATAGGAAGCACAACACAGTAAGCAGGTAATGGCTAATACTAGTAGTACAGTATATAATATGCAGACAATAAGAAGCACAACACAGTAAGCAGGCAATGGCTAATACTAGTAGTACAGTATATAATATCCAGACAATGAGAAGCACAACACAGTAAGCAGGTAATGGTTAATACTAGTAGTACAGTATATAATATGCAGACAATGAGAAGCAGAACACAGTAAGCAGGTAATGGCTAATACTAGTAGTACAGTATATAATATACAGACAATAGGAAGCACAGCACAGTAAGCAGGTAATGGCTAATACTAGTAGTACAGTATATAATATGCAGACAAAAGGAAATGTAAGGCAAATTGCCTGGAATGCACATAAGGGTTAAGGCCAAGACGGAGGAGTGGGAGTGCTGTGTTGTGTGTGTGAAACAATGTTGCAGATAGAGAGGAGGGGTTCCAGCTTACCCCTTTCTTTTGCATGATGTACCGAGTCCACGGATTCATCCTTACTTGTGGGATATTATCCTTCCTAACAGGAAGTGGCAAAGAGAGCACCACAGCAGAGCTGTGTATATAGCTCCCCCCTTAACTCCACCCCCCAGTCATTCTCTTTGCCGGCTCTAAGCAGGAAGGGTAAAGTGAAAGAGGTGTTAAACTGTTAGTTTTATTTTATCTTCAATCAAGAGTTTGTTATTTTTAAATGGTACCGGTGTTGTACTATTTACTCTCAGGCAGGACATAGATGAAGATTTCTGCCTGGAGGATGATGATCTTAGCATTTGTAACTAAGGTCCACTGCTATTTCTGCAGAGACTGTGTTAACTCAGAAAGGCTGACAGTATCCCCATTAGGGGAAGGGTAAGCAGTAATCCTAGTTTTATAAGAGGCATTACTAGCTTGCATTAAGGGCTAATTTTGTGGGCATTCAGTTTGTATATGAGATATTGGGCAAACGTTTGTGTGTTTCTGGGAGTAACGTTTTTTATTCTGATGGGACATTTGTTTCAGGGGTTTTTATAACCCACATGGCTTACAAACAAGGTTTGATGGATTTTTGTAGGCCCCAGCAACATCGAGTGAGATGGACGGGGCCTATTTTCGAGATTCAGATATGACGGCATTTAAATTTAAGCTAGAACACCTCCGCTTATTGCTCAGGGAGATTTTAGCGACTCTGGATGATTGTGACCCTATTGTAGTTCCAGAGAAATTGTGTAAAATAGACAAATATTTAGAGGTTCCTGTTTACACTGATGTTTTTCCCGTTCCTAAGAGGATTTCGGACATTGTTACTAAGGAGTGGGATAGACCAGGTATTCCGTTCGCTCCCCCTCCTGTTTTTAAGAAAATGTTTCCCATATCTGACACCATAAAGGACTCATGGTGGTCCCTAAGGTGGAGGGAGCTATTTCTACCCTGGCTAAGCTTACAACTATACCTATTGAAGACAGTTGTGCTTTCATTGATCCTATGGATAAAAAATTAGAGGGTCTCCTAAAGAAAATGTTTGTTCTATTTTCTCGCCTCAGTTGCGCATTTAGTTTATGCAGACAAGCAGCAAGCAACCGCTGCTAATGCGCGGTCGGGGGCAAAGGCCCCATCGGGCAACAATAAAGTTGATGCGTCACCTATTAGGCCCAATAAGAGTGGGTTGAAGGGAGCTAGCAGGGTTAGTACAGCCTCAAGTGGTGTGAGTGGAGTGCTGACTGGTGGTGTTTCTGGTAGGCAAGGTGACGATAGGGGTAGTAGTAGGCCTTATGCTGCAGTCGCGGTTCCGACTGCGACACGGAGGGTAGTCACTAGTTCCACTGCCAGACAGGGCTCCCTGGATCAATTTCAAAGCTTAGATTTGGCGTTAGCGCCAACTAGGAGTCGCAAGAAGGCCCCTCCCCAGGCCCAGAAATTAGTTCGCTTCAGCGAAAATATAGAGGATTGTGCATGTTTCGGCTGTGGTTGACAACCACGCGGTCGCACATGGCATGCATGAGGGGATGGGTGAGCGGCCTGAGGGCAGGGAGAAGGGGAGAGCTGATCTTCCCCTTCGTGGTACTCCTCTTTGGCATTCTGTTTTGCAGGATAGCGACATGGCTACTACAGGAGATTCCAGCAGTGGCTTGGAGAGAGGAGCTGAGAGTGGCCCAGAGTCAATGGTGCCAGAGGATGAGCGTCCATCAACTTCAGGAGTGGTGGCTCTTCCGAACAGGACAAGTTCGCAAACTGGTGAGTCTTCAGTTTCAGTGGGGTTTAGGGGTTTCACGTCATCCTCGGATGATTCTGGGTCAGAGAACGATAAAGAGTTGGGTTTAAATGCTAAAGGGCATAAACGTATGTACAAAATGCTTAGGTGGTTGACAAAGGAGAAAAAATCAGCCAGGGGGGATTACACAGATCTTCTGAACCTGTTACCTCTGATAAGTCTGATAGGGCATCCCAACCCAGATCTAGAGTCAGTGAGGTGCCTGGGCCTGCTAACCGTAAGGTGGCGCTCCACGGTGATACCCGGTCTTGATCCTCCTACGATTTGCACGAGCATCTTAAGACTAAGACGGTTCAGCGCATTCAGGAGGGGAAGTATGTCAATATCTTTGAGCTCTCTGTGGAAGCCTTGAGGCAGAAGGAGAGAGCAGAAGATGGGACCGGGCCAAAGAAATACCAGTGCCCTGACACTTTCCATGAATGGCGACGTTGTTTCAGGATTTAAGCTTCGTGTTTCTTGGAAAAGTGGCCGGACCAATGTCTAGAAGTCTTAAAATACATGGAGAATATGGAAATCATTGCGGAGAATTATCGTAATGGAGTCTGGCGGGATTATGACGATGAATTCCGTAGGAAGATGGTAGGTAACCCGCTAATAGATTTTGGATGTGTGGAGATGCAGCTTTTCACAGCAGGTCCGCTCAGCCAGTAGATTTCGCAGATGCCCCGCAGGGGTCTGTTGGAAATTTCAAGACCAGCACTGCATGCTGGGAACTGCCTGTTCCTTTCGGCACACGTGCCACAAATGCGGGGGACTTCATCCGGCCGCAGATTGCGTTAAGAAAAGTGAAAAACAAGACAGGCCTGGATCAAGAGGCCCTGTTGTCAGTAAGGCCGCAATTAAACCATGGCTCGCGCTGTACCCTGATAGGGAAGCGGCGGCCTTGCTGGAGTCTGGGCTTCAGGAAAGTTTCATTATTCCAGTGCAGGGTAAGGTTACAGGTGCTGCGGCCCACAGGAACCTGAAATCTGCTTCCCAGTTTCCGGAAGCGTTAAGGGAGAAGTTGGGTAAGGAAGTTGCCCTGGGTAGAATGGCTGGTCCGTTTAGGGTAAAGCCTATGCCGGGATTGGTTATCTCTCCTTTAGGAGTCGTGCCAAAGAAGGACCCAGGGAAATTCAGGATGATTCAACATCTTTCCTACCCAAAAGGCAAGTCAGTCAATGACGCCATCCCGCAGGAATTGAGTACGGTTTATTACCAGTCTTTTGATGATGCTTTAATCCTATTATGTCGACCGTTGTTTACCCATGGGGTGTTCAATTTCCTGCGCCTATTTTGAGGCTTTTAGCTATTTTTTACATTGGGCTGTTGCTGATGTGACGGGGGAAGATAGAATTGCTCACTATCTAGATGATTTTCTGTTGGTGGGTAGACAGGGCTCCAGGGAATGTGAGTTACTCCTGCACACCATGAGGCTGTTAATGTCAAAATTTGGTGTTCCCTTGGCTGAGGACAAAACTGAGGGCCCTTGTACATGTCTTACTTTCTTAGGAATAGAAATTGACTCAGTAGCAGAGGAATGCAGGCTTCCGGGAGATAAAGTCCGGAAGATGCTGGAGGAAGTAAGATGACTTGCAGAGGCAAAATTTTGCACGCTAAAAGAACTGCAATCCTTGTTGGGTCTGCTCAATTTTGCATGGCGAGTCATCCTGATGGGGAGAATTTTTCTGAAAAGAATGGAGCGCCAGTTGCCTGGGGTGACCTCCCTCAAGGCAAGTATAATGATTAGCAAATACATGAAGGACGATCTCCAGGTTTGGGATCTGTTTCTTAGGGATTTTAATGGGGTTTGTATTTGGAGAAAGCCTCAGACTTCCGCGCAGTCCAATCACCTGTTTACGGACGCTGCGGGGACTTTGGTTACGGTGCTTATCTCAACGGTGAGTGGAGCACCGAGCCCTGGCCAGTTGAGTGGACGGCCAGGGGGCTTACCAGGAACATGTGCCTCCTGGAGCTTTTCCCCATTCTGGTGGCGCTGGAGATATGGGGGACAAACTCGAATACAGTTCCGTCGTTTTTTGGACGGACAATTTGAGTGTGGTTTTTGCCATCAATGGACTTTCCTCTTCATCTCCACCAGTGGTTAGATATCTTAGGATTCTGGTCTTGGGATGCCTTAAGCGGAACATTGAGTTTCAGGCTCGGCATGTCCCTGGGGTTGCTAATATTATAGCTGATGCGCTTTCTCGTTTTCAATGGGAAAATTTTAGGAAGTTTGCTCCTAACGCTGCCACTCATGGTGCTCCCTGTCCTCCCTTCCTTTGGCAGGTGGTGCTGGATGGCAGTCTTTGATTCCGTTACTGAAGGCGTCCCTGGCACCTTCTTCTTGGAAGTCTTATGTGAGGTATTGGGAAGAATGGGTATTCTTCTGTGATAATATCCCAATAAAGGGATATAAAAGAGCGCTGATATTATAAAGGAAAAACAAAAAACAATTTAAAACTAGTTATTGTACTTTGAATATAGTAGATCAGGTCTACCGTATTAGTCCTGTTTAATGTCCATATATTGGTGGTAAATAAGGGGTACAGATGTCCTCTTGAAAGAGATGATGATGAATCAGGCTGCTCCTCTTGATCCCAGAGAGTATGGAACAACTGTTGAAGAAGAATAGAAAGAGGGCGCCACAATAGCGTGATATCGTCTGGAATGCAGGTATAGATAAAGGTAGATATTTATGCTTACCAGATGGTGTGGCACTGTACTGTGACCAGTGCAAGAGAGCAGGCTAGCACTTAACAGTGGCTAGTACACTGTAGGAGTCAGGCTCCAAAGGCACTTGCTCTGGTTGCAACTTGGTGTTTGTCTCCTGATGTCTGGACTTCAGGTGCTGCAAAGGAGTGATCTTATGTGTGTTGTTCAGTGGATATATATGAACCACAACACAGACAACTTCAAATAAAAAAGACTTTTAATATTTTATGACGCGTTTCTCAACCTACAAGGGTTGTTTCATCAGATAAAAAGTGAAACAACCCTTGTAGGTTGAGAAACGCGTCATAAAATATTAAAAGTCTTTTTTATTTGAAGTTGTCTGTGTTGTGGTTCATATATATCCACTGAACAACACACATAAGATCACTCCTTTGCAGCACCTGAAGTCCAGACATCAGGAGACAAACACCAAGTTGCAACCAGAGCAAGTGCCTTTGGAGCCTGACTCCTACAGTGTACTAGCCACTGTTAAGTGCTAGCCTGCTCTCTTGCACTGGTCACAGTACAGTGCCACACCATCTGGTAAGCATAAATATCTACCTTTATCTATACCTGCATTCCAGACGATATCACGCTATTGTGGCGCCCTCTTTCTATTCTTCTTATTCTTCTGTGATGTTCTGGGATTTCCTTCTTGCGCAGGTGAGCAAGATTGGCTGTCGCTCCCTGCTCATCGGGGTTCCACCAGTTGCCCTTGTGTCCTGTTGAAGGGCTTCTCAGACAAGCATCCAGTGGGTGCAAAGAGATTTTTGATTAATCAGCATGGTACCCCTCTTAAGAGGTTTCAGTTCAGGAGGGTCTTGGGATGAGCAGCAGAAAAGGCGGATTTAAATCCCAATACCATAGCTCCTCACTCATTTAGGGTGGGGGCTGCTACAACTGCAGCGGCTTTAGGCTGGTCGGCTGACCGTATAATGGCGTTGGGGAGGTGGAAATCCAGGAGGTATCAGATATATGTGAGACCCCTTTTATCCCACTGCTAATACGTACTGTGTGTTGATGTTGTGTTGTTTTCACTGTTATGATATGATCTAACACTTGTTTCTGTTACAGGGCCTAGCAGTGGTCCGCTTCGTGCCTGGATCATCGGGCACTCGTTCGTGCACTGGGCAGCCATCCGAGCGTCTACTCGACCTGGAGGACAGCAGCTTGGGTTCTCCTCATCTAGGGTGGTTGTTAGATGGTTAGGGAGAAGAGGCCTTTGCTGGGCAGATCTGCCTGGATTACTGCAAGACGCCGTGAGGCGTTGGGAGAAACCCCATGTTTTGATCATACACTTAGGTGGTAATGATCTTGGCTCACTTTCCGGCTGGGATTTGAGCGCAGTAATCCAGTCAGACCTGTGCACCTTCAAAGCTTGGATGCCTGGTGTGAGAATGGGTTGGTCGAATATTATTCCTAGGTTGATGTGGCGTCACATGGCCAATCATAGAGCAGCTTTTCAGGTCAGAAAAAAGCTCAATAGGGATGTTAGAAAATTGATGTTTGAGCTTAGAGGGTTTGTTGTTGAGCACAAATCCATTACGGCCGCTGACCGGAGCCTCTACCGAGGCGACGGGGTTCATCTTTTGGACCATGGCATGGACCTGTTTCTTGAAGATCTATGACAGTCCCTACTCCTATTTGTGTGAGTTTTGGGTGGTGGCGAGAGTGGCCCCTGATATGTGGGCGATCTCGTGGCGGGTGGACAGTGTCCGGGGGCAGGATGTGATCGAGGTAGAGTGACGGCACTTCCGGCCAGGGGTGAAGTCCTCAGATGCGTGTCTGGGGTGTTCCCTGCCCGTGTGATTTCGAAGCCGAGAATTCCCTAAGCTTTCAAATATTGAGCTACGCTCTGCTTCCTCTCCTGTGCCCTGGTACTGCCCATCTTGTTAGCATGGGTTACTACACATTAGCTAGTACCTGATTGCCGCCACCCTGGTCCATGTTTATTCATGCTGGTCGTTGGCTCCTGTGTTGCCACAATAAACGTGACCTGCGGGTTTTATAACCAAGAAGTTGTCTGTGTTTTATTTCTATGTTAGAAATTAAGTGAGTTTACATTAAACTAAGAATGTAAATAGTTATTTAAGGTTATTCTTCCCACAGAGGAGGATATGGCATTTAATCCCTTAAGAAAGCACAACATAGTAAGCAGGTAATGGCTAATACTAGTAGAACAGTATATAATATGCAGACAATGAGAATCACAACACAGTAAGCAGGTAATGACTAATACTCGTTGTACATATAATATGCAGACAATGAGAAGCACAACACAGTAAGCAGCTAATGGCTAATACTAGTAGTACAGTATATAATATGCAGACAATAGGAAGCACAACACAGTAATCAGGTAATGGCTAATACTAGTAGTACAGTATATAATATGCAGACAATAGGAAGCACAACACAGTAAGCAGGTAATGGCTGATACTAGTAGTACAGTATATAATATGCAGACAATAGGAAGCACAACACAGTAAGCCGGTAATGGCTAATACTAGTAGTACAGTATATAATATGCAGACAATGAGAAGCACATACAGTAAGCAGGTAATGGCTAATACTAGTAGTATAGTATATAATATGCAGACAATAGGAAGCACAACACAGTAAGCAGGTAATGGCTAATACTAGTAGTACAGTATATAATATGCAGACAATGAGAAGCACAACACAGTAAGCAGGTAATGGCTAATACTAGTAGTATAGTATATAATATGCATACAATAGGAAGCACAACACAGTAAGCAGGTAATGGCTAATACTAGTAGTATAGTATATAATATGCAGTCAATGAGAAGCACAACACAGTAAGCAGGTAATGGCTAATACTAGTAGTATAGTATATACTATGCAGACAATAAGAAGCACAACACAGTAAGCAGGTAATGGCTAATACTAGTAGTATAGTATATAATAGGCAGACAATGAGAAGCACAACACAGTACGCAGGTAATGGCTAATACTAGTAGTATAGTATATAATATGCAGACAATAGGATGCACAACACAGTAAGCAGGTAATTGCTAATACTAGTAGTACAGTATATAATATGCAGACAATGAGAAGCACAACACAGTAAGCAGGTAATGGCTAACACTAGTAGTACAGTATATAATATGCAGACAATAGGAAGCACAACACAGTAAGCAGGTAATGGCTAATACTAGTAGTACAGTATATAACATGCAGCCAATGAGAAGCACAACACAGTAGGCAGCTAATGGCTAATACTAGTAGTACAGTATATAATATGCAGACAATAGGAAGCACAACACAATAAGCAGGTAATGGCTAATACTAGTAGTACAGTATATAATATACAGACAATGAGAAGCACAACACAGTAAGCAGGTAATGGTGAATACTAGTAGTACAGTATATAATATACAGACAATAGGAAGAACAACACAATAAGCAGGTAATGGCTAATACTAGTAGTACAGTATATAATATGCAGACAATAGGAAGCACAACACAGTAACCAGGTAATGGCTAATACTAGTAGTACAGTATATAATATGCAGACAATAGGAAGCACAACACAGTAAGCAGGTAATTGCTAATACTAGTAGTACAGTATATAATATGCGGACAATAAGAAGCACAGCACAGTAAGCAGGTAATGGCTAATACTAGTAGTACAGTATATAATATGCAACCAATAGAAAGCACAACACAGTAAGCAGGTAATGGCTAATACTAGTATTACAGTATATAATATGCAGACAATGAGAAGCACAACACAGTAAGCAGCTAATGGCTAATACTAGCAGTACAGTATATAATATGCAGACAATAGGAAGCACAACACAGTAAGCAGGTAATGGCTAATACTAGTAGTACAGTATATCATATGCAGACAATAGGAAGCACAACACAGTAAGCAGGTAATGGCTAATACTAGTAGTGCAGTATATAATATGCAGACAATGAGAAGCACAACACAGTATGCAGGTAATGACCAATACTAGTAGTACAGTATATAATATACAGACAATGAGAAGCACAACACATTAAGCAGGTAATGGATAATACTAGTAGTACAGTATATAATATGCAGACAGTGAGAAGCACAACACAGTAAGCAGGTAATGGTTAATACTAGTAGTACAGTATATAATATGCAGACAGTGAGAAGCACAACACAGTAAGCAGGTAATAGTTAATACTAGTAGTACAGTATATAATATGCAGACAATAGGAAGCACAACACAGTAAACAGGTAATGGCTAATACTAGTAGTACAGTACATAATATGCAGACAATGAGAAGCACAACACAGTAAGCAGGTAATGGCTAATACTAGTAGTACAGTATATAATATGCAGACAATGAGAAGCAGAACACAATAAGCAGGTAATGGCTAATACTAGTAGTACGGTATATAATATGCAGACAATGAGTAGCACAACACAATAAGCAGGTAATGGCTAATACTAGTAGTACAGTATATAATATGCAGACAATGAGAAGCACAACACAGTAAGCAGGTAATGGTGAATACTAGTAGTACAGTATATAATATGCAGACAATAGGAAGCACAACACAGTATGGACCAGATTGCAAGTGGGGCTATTTTGTGCTTTCTCCCAGGTACAAACACTGCCAGAAGTAATTTTAAACAGACAAAAAATTCATTTTCAATTATATTATTATACTTTATTTATGAAGCGCCAACATATTCTGCAGTGCTCTCCATGGGTACAATTCATTTCAATAAAACAATAATATAAAATATATTAAAAGACAAATATATAAAAGACAAGACAAAATTTACAAACACATACAGGAGGAATTGAGGGCTCTATTCCCGTGGGAATTTATAATCTAGAAATAAAAAAAACTAGAGTTGTTTAAGAACCAGTTTTAAAATATTAAAATAAAATTGTGATGGTTTCCCAGTAACATACATGGACATTGTGTAACACAGCGCCATCTATTGGTAGAAGGTTAAATCAAGAAATCCACTTATAGTATACTTCAGTTTACATTTACCTATCCCTAGGCTAGATGTTTTTTAGCCTTGTAGGTTATCCACTCCTGACTCACGACAGCATTTGCACGCACCATTTGTGTTTATAATATAGTGTATTATTTAACACACTATATTTTTATATGAGCGTTACGTAAGCACCATAATTTGAGTTAATTAAATTATAGTTTAGGAACCCCTCAATACTCTAGAGGTTGTATTCATAAACACATTGCACTGGTTATACAGCAGCCGTAAGCAGGTAATGCATTTGTCTCTGGGATATCCCTCTATTTATTTATAATAGTGTCCATAAGTGGGGGATTACACTTATAATCTCTACAATATGATATTCAATTTGGACGTGTTTTGAATTCCTTTGCATTTATCTTAGAAAAGTTGACTCATTAATAACTCTATCCACTTTTAGGAAATCATTCCCTCTGATAACGGTAACTAATTTGGCTATTTCCAGCAATGTGTTTAAATATTTAGATTTACATGTGCAATTGTGGATTTAACCGTATCATTGGAGAATATATATATTTTTAATAATTTTTATATATATTTTATATTTTGTTTATATTTTACTTGTAATATTTTTCATGTATGAAATCATTCATCTGTATATGAATACAATATGTGAAGAGTTAATGACTGCACAATTGTTAATAATAGAATTTATGTGTGCAGTGCCAGTAGGTGTGCCCGATCTGGTAGTTAATAGTTTTTATACATATATATATTTCATTAATCATTAGATTTTTAGATTATTAGAGCCCATTGCGGCATTTTAATTTGTGCGGTTTTGTTGCTAATACCGCATTGGTTAATATCCCTTCACTCCCGTAACCATGGAGGTGTGTATCTACAAGCACCCCATTGGACAGTTTTACGCCAATGGAACTCCCAGCATGGGGACACACCTACGTACATGCGCGGTATGCATTTGAAGACGCCGTACCAATTGTTATAAGTTCGTGGTTTTTATGTGTTTCATTATACACTTATGCACCTGAGGAAACGGTCACGTACAGACCGAGAAACGTTGTGTAAATAAAGTCTTATTTATTTTAAGATTGCAGCCACGAACTTTCTTTTTCTGACATCTATATTGGCAACATTGTATTTTGCCATCACAATACAAACTACCATTTGCCTTGCTGTATCACTCTTCTTTGGAGAGCACGGATCTGAATTGGATACCTTGATCTGAGTAGACCGCAAGTCAGTCCTTTTGAACATTGGCTAGCAGCCAAGACCACCAGCGTAGCTACCCAAATTGGCAGAGACGAGCGGAACCTTACCACCACAGTGGAGTGGGAGTTAGCTGGACAACTCTGAGGGTCCAGGAGGCACTTGTGACACTTTTCAAGTGTCCTTTATCCTGTGAGTATTTGGTTTTATTTGCATTGCGTGTCCCATCTCATTGGTAACCGCACTATGTTGGCGCCTTCTTTTATCTTCTTTTCTATGTTAAATCAAGAAATGTATACGGGGAAAAAGACTCATTTGCATATATTTTGCATAGGGTTACAATGCAAATGTATGATTGTGAGTTGTATTGTTTTTGTCTTCACTAAATCCCCCTTCCTTTTGTTAGAGTTATATTTTATTATTATGGTGTTGTATATATGTTTTATCTATGTTTATGTTTTATGTGGGATGTGTCACCATAAGTTAAATGGTGTGTTAGAGTCTAGTACAGAGGGAAATAAACAAAATTATGAAAAGTTGTTTTGAGAACAGTTGGTTTTAAGGGGATTTCTCAAGTCAAATTAAACTTTATTATTCAGATAGAGCAGCAATTTAAACAACTTTCCAATTTACTTCCTTTAAAAAAAGTGCACAGTCTTTTTATATTTTAACTTTTTGAGTCACCAGCTCCTCCTGAGCATGTGCAAGAATAAATGTGTATGCATTTGTGATTGGCTGATGGCTGTCACATGGTACGTCTATGCATTTGTAATTGGCTGATGGCTGTCACATGGTACAGGGGGAGTGGAAATAAGACATAACTTTTAAAATTGTTAGAAAAAAATCTACTACTCATTTGAAGTTCAGACTAAGTGCTATTGCGTTGTCTTGTTATCTAGCATTTGTTGATTATGCAAATCTACTGTGTTTACTGGACCTTTAACTGGTTCTTACAGGAATTCCAATGGCACAGTTTTAGGACTTGCTTTCTGGCTACTATAAGATTTTTTATTATTATTTAAAGCTAGACAAATACTTATGTGCTTTTCTTTCTGAACAAGAGCACATTATAGGCAAATGTATTTTGGATTTTTAAAGTAATATACCTTAAAGGGATAGTCAAGTCCAAAATAAACTTTCATAATTCAGATAGTGCATGTAATTTTAAAAAACGTTTCAATTTACTTTTATCTTGCTTTGTTCTATTGGTATTCTTAGTTGAAAGCTAAACCTAGGAGGTTTATATGCTAATTTCTTTCATGTAATTAACAAGAGTCCATGAGCTAGTGACGTATGGGATATACATTCCTACCAGGAGGGGCAAAGTTTCCCAAACCTTAAAATGCCTATAAATACACCCCTCACCACACCCACAAATCAGTTTTTACAAACTTTGCCTCCAAGGGAGGTGGTGAAGTAAGTTTGTGCTAGATTCTACGTTGATATGCGCTCCGCAGCAAGTTGGAGCCCGGTTTTCCTCTCAGCGTGCAGTGAATGTCAGAGGGATGTGAAGAGAGTATTGCCTATTGAATGCAGTGATCTCCTTCTACGGGGTCTATTTCATAAGGTTCTCTGTTATCGGTCGTAGAGATTCATCTCTTACCTCCCTTTTCAGATCGACGATATACTCTTATATTTACCATTACCTCTACTGATTCTCGTTTCAGTACTGGTTTGGCTTTCTACAAACATGTAGATGAGTGTCCTGGGGTAAGTAAGTCTTATTTTTTGTGACACTCTAAGCTATGGTTGGGCACTTTATTTATAAAGTTCTAAATATATGTATTCAAACATTTATTTGCCTTGACTCAGAATGTTCAACTTTCCTTATTTTCAGACAGTCAGTTTCATATTTGGGATTATGCATTGAATTATCATATTTTTCTTACCTCAAAAATTTGACTTTTTTCCCTGTGGGCTGTTAGGCTCGCGGGGGCTGAAAATGCTTCATTTTATTGCGTCATTCTTGGCGCGGACTTTTTTGGCGCAAAAATTCTTTTCCGTTTCCGGCGTCATACGTGTCGCCGGAAATTACGTCATTTTTTTGACGTTATTTTGCGCCAAAAATGTCGGCGTTCCGGATGTGGCGTCATTTTTGGCGCCAAAAGCATTTAGGCGCCAAATAATGTGGGCGTCTTATTTGGCGCTAAAAAATATGGGCGTCGCTTTTGTCTCCACATTATTTCAGTCTCATTTTTCATTTGCTTCTGGTTGCTAGAAGCTTGATATTTGGCATTCTTTCCCATTCCTGAAACTGTCTTATAAGGAATTTGATCTATTTTGCTTTATATGTTGTTTTTTCTCTTACATATTGCAAGATGTCTCACGTTGCATCTGAGCCAGAAGATACTACAGGAAAATCACTGCCTGCTGGATCTACCAAAGCTAAGTGTATCTGCTGTAAATTTTTGGTAGCTATTCCTCCAGCTGTTGTTTGTAATAATTGTCATGACAAACTTGTTAAAGCAGATAATATTTCCTTTAGTAATGTACCATTGCCTGTTGCAGTTCCCTCAACATCTAAGGTGCAGAATGTTCCTGATAACATAAGAGATTTTGTTTCTGAATCCATAAAGAAGGCTTTGTCTGTTATTTCTCCTTCTAGTAAACGTAAAAAGTCTTTTAAATCTTCTCTCTCTACAGATGAATTTTTAAATGAACACCATCATTCTGATTCTTTGGACTCTTCTGATTCAGAGGATTCTATCTCAGAGATTGATGCTGATAAATCTTCATATTTATTTAAGATGGAATTTATTCGCTCTTTACTTAAAGAAGTACTATTTGCTTTAGAAATAGAGGATTCTAGTCCTCTTGATACTAATTCTATACGTTTGGATAAGGTTTTTAAAGCTCCTGCGGTTATTCCAGAAGTTTTTCCTGTTCCTAATGCTATTTCTGCAGTGATTTCCAAAGAATGGGATAAATTGGGTAATTCATTTACTCCTTCTAAACGTTTTAAGCAATTATATCCTGTTCCGCCTGACAGGTTAGAATTTTGGGACAAAATCCCTAAAGTTGATGGGGCTATTTCTACCCTTGCTAAACGTACTACCATTCCTACGTCAGATGGTACCTCGTTTAAGGATCCTTTAGATAGAAAAATTGAATCCTTTCTAAGAAAAGCTTATCTGTGTTCAGGTAATCTTCTTAGACCTGCTATATCATTGGCTGATGTTGCTGCAGCTTCAACTTTTTGGTTGGAAACCCTAGCGCAACAAGTAGCAAATCGTGATTCTCATGATATTATTATTCTTCTTCAGCATGCTAATAATTTTATCTGTGATGCCATTTTTGATATTATTAGAGTTGATGTTAGGTTTATGTCTCTAGCTATCTTAGCCAGAAGAGCTTTATGGCTTAAGACTTGGAATGCTGATATGGCTTCTAAATCAACTCTACTTTCCATTTCTTTCCAGGGAAACAAATTATTTGGTTCTCAGTTGGATTCTATTATTTCAACTGTTACTGGTGGGAAAGGAACTTTTTTACCACAGGATAAAAAATCTAAAGGTAAAAACAGGGCTAACAATCGTTATCGTTCCTTTCGTTTCAACAAAGAACAAAAGCCTGATCCTTCATCCTCAGGAGCAGTTTCAGTTTGGAAACCATCTCCAGTCTGGAATAAATCCAAGCCTGCTAGAAAGGCAAAGCCTGCTTCTAAGTTCACATGAAGGTACGGCCCTCATTCCAGTTCAGCTGGTAGGGGGCAGGTTACGTTTTTTCAAAGAAATTTGGATCAATTCTGTTCACAATCTTTGGATTCAGAGCATTGTTTCAGAAGGGTACAGAATTGGTTTCAAGATGAGACCTCCTGCAAAGAGATTTTTTCTTTCCCGTGTCCCAGTAAATCCAGTGAAAGCTCAAGCATTTCTGAATTGTGTTTCAGATCTAGAGTTGGCTGGAGTAATTATGCCAGTTCTAGTTCCGGAACAGGGGATGGGGTTTTATTCAAATCTCTTCATTGTACCAAAGAAGGAGAATTCCTTCAGACCAGTTCTGGATCTAAAATTATTGAATCGTTATGTAAGGATACCAACGTTCAAGATGGTAACTGTAAGGACTATATTGCCTTTTGTTCAGCAAGGGAATTATATGTCCACAATAGATTTACAGGATGCATATCTGCATATTCCGATTCATTCAGATCATTTTCAGTTCCTGAGATTCTCTTTTCTAGACAAGCATTACCAATTTGTGGCTCTACCATTTGGCCTTGCTACAGCTCCAAGAATTTTCACAAAGATTCTCGGTGCCCTTCTGTCTGTAATCAGAGAACAGGGTATTGTGGTATTTCCTTATTTGGACGATATCTTGGTACTTGCTCAGTCTTTACATTTAGCAGAGTCTCATACGAATCGACTTGTGTTGTTTCTTCAAGATCATGGTTGGAGGATCAATTTACCAAAAAGTTCTTTGATTCCTCAAACAAGGGTAACCTTTCTGGGTTTCCAGATAGATTCAGTGTCCATGACTCTGTCTTTAACAGACAAGAGACGTCTAAAATTGATTACAGCTTGTCGAAACCTTCAGTCACAATCATTCCCTTCGGTAGCCTTATGCATGGAAATTCTAGGTCTTATGACTGCTGCATCGGACGCGATCCCCTTTGCTCGTTTTCACATGCGACCTCTTCAGCTCTGTATGCTGAACCAATGGTGCAGGGATTACACGAAGATATCTCAATTAATATCTTTAAAACCGATTGTTCGACACTCTCTAACGTGGTGGACAGATCACCATCGTTTAATTCAGGGGGCTTCTTTTGTTCTTCCGACCTGGACTGTAATTTCAACAGATGCAAGTCTTACAGGTTGGGGAGCTGTGTGGGGATCTCTGACGGCACAGGGAGTTTGGGAATCTCAGGAGGTGAGATTACCGATCAATATTTTGGAACTCCGTGCAATTTTCAGAGCTCTTCAGTTTTGGCCTCTTCTGAAGAGAGAATCGTTCATTTGTTTTCAGACAGACAATGTCACAACTGTGGCATACATCAATCATCAAGGAGGGACTCACAGTCCTCTGGCTATGAAAGAAGTATCTCGAATTCTGGTTTGGGCGGAATCCAGCTCCTGTCTAATCTCTGCGGTTCATATCCCAGGTGTAGACAATTGGGAAGCGGATTATCTCAGTCGCCAAACGTTGCATCCGGGCGAATGGTCTCTTCACCTAGAGGTATTTCTTCAGATTGTTCAAATGTGGGGACTTCCAGAGATAGATCTGATGGCCTCTCATCTAAACAAGAAACTTCCCAGGTATCTGTCCAGATCCCGGGATCCTCAGGCGGAGGCAGTGGATGCATTATCACTTCCTTGGAAGTATCATCCTGCCTATATCTTTCCGCCTCTAGTTCTTATTCCAAGAGTAATCTCCAAGATTCTGAGGGAATGCTCGTTTGTTCTGCTAATAGCTCCGGCATGGCCTCACAGGTTTTGGTATGCGGATCTTGTCCGGATGGCATCTTGCCAACCATGGACTCTTCCGTTAAGACCAGACCTTCTGTCGCAAGGTCCTTTTTTCCATCCGGATCTGAAATCCTTAAACTTAAAGGTATGGAGATTGAACGCTTGATTCTTAGTCAAAGAGGTTTCTCTGACTCTGTGATTGATACTATGTTACAGGCTCGTAAATCTGTATCTAGAGAGATATATTATAGAGTCTGGAAGACTTATATTTCTTGGTGTCTTACTCATCATTTTTCTTGGTATTCTTTTAGAATTCCGAGAATATTACAATTTCTTCAGGATGGTTTAGATAAGGGTTGTCCGCAAGTTCCTTGAAAGGACAAATCTCTGCTCTTTCTGTTCTTTTTCACAGAAAGATTGCTATTCTTCCTGATATTCATTGTTTTGTACAAGCTTTGGTTCGTATAAAACCTGTCATTAAGTCAATTTCTCCTCCATGGAGTTTGAATTTGGTTCTGGGAGCTCTTCAAGCTCCTCCGTTTGAACCTATGCATTCATTGGACATTAAATTGCTTTCTTGGAAAGTTTTGTTCCTTTTGGCCATCTCTTCTGCCAGAAGAGTTTCTGAATTATCTGCTCTTTCTTGTGAGTCTCCTTTTCTGATTTTTCATCAGGATAAGGCGGTGTTGCGAACTTCTTTTGAATTTTTACCTAAGGTTGTGAATTCCAACAACATTAGTAGAGAAATCGTGGTTCCTTCATTATGTCCTAATCCTAAGAATTCTAAGGAGAAATCGTTACATTCTTTGGATGTTGTTAGAGCTTTGAAATATTATGTTGAAGCTACTAAATCTTTCCGAAAGACTTCTAGTCTATTTGTCATCTTTTCTGGTTCTAGAAAAGGCCAGAAAGCTTCTGCCATTTCTTTGGCATCCTGGTTGAAATCTTTAATTCATCTTGCCTATGTTGAGTCGGGTAAAACTCCGCCTCAAAGGATTACAGCTCATTCTACTAGGTCAGTTTCTACTTCCTGGGCGTTTAGGAATGAAGCTTCAGTTGATCAGATTTGCAAAGCAGCGACTTGGTCCTCTTTGCATACTTTTACTAAATTCTACCATTTTGATGTATTTTCTTCTTCTGAAGCAGTTTTTGGTAGAAAGGTACTTCAGGCAGTGGTTTCGGTTTGAATCTTCTGCTTATGTTTTTCATTAAACTTTATTTTGGGTGTGGATTATTTTCAGCAGGAATTGGCTGTCTTTATTTTATCCCTCCCTCTCTAGTGACTCTTGTGTGGAAAGATCCACATCTTGGGTATTCATTATCCCATACGTCACTAGCTCATGGACTCTTGTTAATTACATGAAAGAAAACATAATTTATGTAAGAACTTACCTGATAAATTCATTTCTTTCATATTAACAAGAGTCCATGAGGCCCACCCTTTTTTGTGGTGGTTATGATTTTTTTGTATAAAGCACAATTATTCCAATTCCTTATTTTATATGCTTCACACTTTTTTCTTATCACCCCACTTCTTGGCTATTCGTTAAACTGATTTGTGGGTGTGGTGAGGGGTGTATTTATAGGCATTTTAAGGTTTGGGAAACTTTGCCCCTCCTGGTAGGAATGTATATCCCATACGTCACTAGCTCATGGACTCTTGTTAATATGAAAGAAATGAATTTATCAGGTAAGTTCTTACATAAATTATGTTTTCTTAGACCTTGAAGACCGCCTCTAATCTGAATGCATTTTGACAGTTTTTCACCACTAGAGGGCGTTAGTTCATGTGTTTCATATAGATAACATTGAGCGAACGTGAAGTTACCTAGAAGTGAGCACTGATGGGCTAAAATGCAAGTCTGTCAAAAGAACTGAAATAAGGGGGCAGTTTGTAGAGACATAATCACAAGACAATCACAGAGGTTAGACATGTATTATTATAACAGTGTTGGTTATGCAAAACTGGGGAATGGGTAATAAAGGGATTATCTATCTTTTTAAACAACAAAAATGTTGGTGTTGTCTGTCCCTTTAAAATAGAGTGCTTAAAGGGACACTGAACCCAATTTTTTTTCTTTTGTGATTCAGATAGAGCATGCAATTTAAAGCAACTTTCTAATTTACACCTATTATCAATATTATCAATTTTTCTTCATTCTCTTGCTATCTTTATTTGAAAAAGAAGGCATCTAAGCTTTTTTTTTGGTTCACACCTCTGGACAGCAATTTTTTATTGGTGGATACATTTATCCACCAATCAGCAAGAACAACCCAGGTTGTTCACCAAAAATGGGCCGGCATCTAAACTTAGATTCTTGCATTTCAAATAAATATACCAAGAGAATGAAGAACATTTGATAATAGGAGAAAATTAGAAAAGTTGCTTACAATTTTATGCTCTATCAGAATCCCGAAAGAAAAAATTTGGGTTCAGTGTCCCTGAATATATTCACTTTATACACCAAATTCATTCTAAAGGAATTTGAGCAAATTACCATGTATAGCTACAGCATATAGTATAGGAATATATTTAAATAGATATGAATTTCTATATTTATGTAGCAAAATATGCACAGTTCACCAGCACAATATGGTAAAAAGTAAAATCTTTATTAAAGACCCTTGTTAAAATAGCAATGTTTCCGGGTTAACCCCTTAGTCATGCCATCTGTTACATATGGTTATTTCATTCCTTTTAAACCTTTACTGTTTTGCGCCAAACATTTCCAAAAATATGCTCTTAGCACCATCTAGTGGCGTCCTCTTGTAATTACATTTCAATACTTGTACTTTAAACAATGTATATGTAACACATTAAAAACAAAGTATCACCTTAAATCTAATATACAACAACAGCGAATACAATTGCACTATGTCTCCTTTGCTTACAGGCTGGTTACCTATATCATATCCCATTACATTGTACTATATATTTATGAGCATAGATTAAACACACAGGTAAATCATTAAAAGCATGAGAGGTCAAAATCACGATTTAACCCTTTAGGTGCCATGGACTCCATATTGAAAATCCACCACATCTCCCTCTGCTTAAGGAGCTGCTCTCTATCTGTTCCATTCCTCGGTGCTTGTACCTGCTCAATAATTTGCCAGCATAGCTGGCTGATATTGTGCCCTTTCTCAATAAAATGTTTGGATAATGGTGCTTCCATATTTTTTCTCCTGATATTACTACGATGTTGGTTCATACGCTCTCTGGCTTTTTGTGTAGTCTCTCCAAAATAAATTAAAGAGCACGGGCATTTGATGAGATATATGACATAAGTGCTGTCACCAGTATAGAAGCCTTCAATATTACATTTTTCCCCACTATGTGGATGAAAAAAATTAGGTCCCTTAATTATTGAACTACAGGACATACAACCTAAGCAGGGGTAGCTTCCTTTCCTCTGTTTCCCAATGTATGTTTGTTTTGAGCTTTTACTGGAACCCACATCGGATCTTACAAGGTGGTCTCTTATATTTTTCACACGTCTATAGGCCATAAGGGGTGGTTCTTGTAGTTGTTGAATGTTGGGATTACAATCTTTTAAGATGTGCCAATTTTTCCTAATGATCTTACTAATCTTATCGCTGTAGGAACTATATTGTGACACAAACACAATTCTATCCTTTTTATCTACATTTTTATCAATCTTACATTTGGGATTTTGTATCTCCTTCATCTTTTTTTCTATAAGGGTTGATGGATACCCCCTTTCAAGGAATTAATCTTTCATTTGTTCTAATCTAAGGGTCCTATCTCCTTCTTCACTCACAATCCTTTGTACCCTCAGAAGCTGGCTTTTGGGAAGGGAATCTATAAGTCTCCTTGGATGGAAACTGTCAAATTTTAACAAAGTGTTTTTGTCAGTTTCCTTTGTATACAAATCAAATTTTAAACTATTGACACATTTAGTCACTCTGGTATCCAGGAAAGTTAACAGATTCCTCACTATATGTTATAGTGAAGTGTAGATCTCTTACCTCTGAGTTTAGTTCCCTGACAAATCTTTCCAGGGATCCAACATCGCCCCACCACACGCCAAACACGTCGTCTATGTAACGCCATCAGACCGCTCCAAAGTTCTTGAATAGCTGGTTCTCATAGACTCTTCTCTCTTCAAACTCATTCATGAACAGGTTGGCATATGATGAGGCGACGTTGGAGCCCATCACCGTACCCTTGACCTGGATAAACCAGTCATCCTGAAAGAGGAAATAGTTCCAGAATAAGACAAGGCACAATAATTTCTCAACAAAATCACACTGTTCAGCCATGTATCTACTACTTACCATGAGAGTTTTTCTTATAATGGCTATGCCAGTTACGTGTTTAATGGAGGTATAAAGACTCTTCATGTTCATGGTAAATAGTAGATACCGGCTTGTGGGCAATTCCAGCATTTTAGCTCTCTCCAAAAAGTGACGTGTCTTTCACAAAACTTGCCATTCTAATGACCTCAGGTTGTAATAATCTATCTTTAGAAATATTTGTAAATACTATACTAGAGACAATAGGCCTCCCCGGGAGCTTGTCCTTGTGGACTTTGGGGACAGTGTAGAACATTGGTGTCCTGGGTTTATCTACATAGAGATATTCTGCCAGTTTTTTGTCTATGATCCCCATTTCCATGGCATGATCTAAGATGTGTTGAATTTCCCTTTGTATTTTATGTACAGGGTTTGTGGGAATTTTTTTATAAGTAACTGTGTCCTCCAATTGTGTTCTTATTTCCCCTACATAATAAGTCTTGTCCATGATTAAAGTGGCCCCTCCTTTGTCCGCCCCCTTCAATATTATGTTGTTATTAGTTTTTAAAGCTTTCAATGCGAAATTGATTGGGGTGTGTGCCACTATCACAATAAGATTGCCCCTATTGTTACTCTTTATCTGAGTCCGGGGGTATCTGAGGTAATATCACACCTTCAAGTAAATGATATGGTACAATTGCCATTAGGAGATGTGAGTTTAAAAATAATTGTCAATTGTTCTGTACCTGGATAGAATGAATACTCCTATTGTTTACCTATCGGTTAATAATTCTTGGTGAGGTTCAACACAAATTATCTTTCCATTTATATAAAATTACTTAGTGGACTGGCATTATTCTGATTCTTGGATAGATTGTAATGGTGATACTGGTAACATGCCACGTGCTTGTAGTATCGATTCTGTTTTTTATCATCCAATCAGATACTAGAGCTACCAGGGATGTGTTGGATCTAAAGTACCCTCACTGTTACAACAGATTAACATAATATTGGGGTGAACCACATGTAAAATAATGTAATTCACTAGTGATTCATAAGTATAGGTAATTGAATATATCTTTATAATAGTTCTAATTTATTACCCTGATTATATTATAATCCTCAGCGTCTTAGACACTGTTATTGTATTTGGTATCACTATGTAATGAATATGAATAGAATAGTGGAGCCTAAATTGTTATTTAATAGTCCTTACTGTCCAGTGTTTCCCTTATCATTGGGGAACAATCTTAGCTGCACCCAAACATGGATATTACTATTAGTATAAGTTTCCAGGTTCCCCTTATTGTGTCCCTCTTGGAAATACGCCACAATTGGTAACCCCGTAACTATTCAGTTAATGTACTGTTTAATGTTGAGATGTAATGATATTGAGGGATGCTTGGTGTAACATACTAGGTATAGCAATACTTCAGAGAAACTTGCACATTAAATGAATACCAATCTAGGTTGGTTTATTATTAAAAGGTCAAAAAGTAATTTACAGAAGGGCTGTATATATCTGGGGACCGCTGTTCCTATATAGCCAGTAGTGAACTAGTTTGAGTCAAATTTGTTTTATGTACCGGGTTATTTGGTCTTACCCATTAGATGTACAATTTGAATAATGCCCAAACTGAACAGTACACTGGTTGTATCTAGTATGCAATTCTACAGATCTCTTAGACTTAATACAAAAAGTCTGTCCCGCGATTTGTGCTATTTCCACTGTTAGATTATTTGTATTGTTATTATTTGCACCGTAATGTCGCTGGGAGAGGTCCTTTGACAAAGCCGTTTAGGCGAAACATGTCAGGGCTACCGGAGACTATTTCTCCTTTTTAAACAAACCAGCAGTGTGACTTGTTGAACGAATGTATTATTAGAATGTAATTTAAACCAGTATGTATGTGAGAGTGCCTGGATGAAACATATTTCAGCCGAATACAACTTAATAATTTACTTTATCTAAGTATCCTACCAACCGCTACCTTGTAGTGCTTGTACTGTTTAATAGATTCATTGGAGGGGGGAGACCAGAATTCACACTAGCACTTAGAAAACCAAACCGCTAGCTGTATACTATAAGTACCCTATCTATTTTTATATCGGCTCCGCTCACACTCCAAGTTGAGCTGCGGGAGGAGGGGAGATCAGCTCCTTCCTATATATACCAAGGTAGCGAGACTGCTGATCGCCTGAGAGGTTGGTAGTGGGACCACAAATTTGGGGAACGAATTAGAAGTATCCTACTATACAATTTTGTCTCTCCCAGCGACATTACGGTGCAAATAATAACAATACAAATAATCTAACAGTGGAAATAGCACAAATCGCGGGACAGACTTTTTGTATTAAGTCTAAGAGATCTGTAGAATTGCATACTAGATACAACCAGTGTACTGTTCAGTTTGGGTATTATTCAAATTGTACATCTAATGGGTAAGACCAAATAACCCGGTACATAAAACAAATTTGACTCAAACTAGTTCACTACTGGCTATATAGGAACAGCGGTCCCAAGATATATACAGCCCTTCTGTAAATTACTTTTTGACCTTTTAACAATAAACCAACCTAGACTGGTATTCATTTAATGTGCAAGTTTCTCTGAAGTATTGCTATACCTAGTATGTTACACCAAGCATCCCTCAATATCATTACATCTCAACATTAAACAGTACATTAACTGAATAGTTACGGGGTTACCAATTGTGGCGTATTTCCAAGAGGGACACAATAAGCGGAACCTGGAAACTTATACTAATAGTAATATCCATGTTTGGGTGCAGCTAAGATTGTTCCCCAATGATAAGGGAAACACTGGACAGTAAGGACTATTAAATAACAATTTAGGCTCCGCTATACTATTCATATTCATTACATAGTGATACCAAATACAATAACAGTGTCTAAGACGCTGAGGATTATAATATAATCAGGGTAATAAATTAGAACTATTATAAAGATATATTCAATTACCTATACTTACGAATCACTAGTGAATTACATTATTTTACATGTGGTTCACCCCAATATTATGTTAATCTGTTGTAACAGTGAGGGTACTTTAGATCCAACACATCCCTGGTAGCTCTAGTATCTGATTGGATGATAAAAAACAGAATCGATACTACAAGCACGTGGCATGTTACCAGTATCACCATTACAATCTATCCAAGAATCAGAATAATGCCAGTCCACTAAGTAATTTTATATAAATGGGAAGATAATTTGTGTTGAACCTCACCAAGAATTATTAACCGATAGGTAAACAATAGGAGTATTCATTCTATCCAGGTACAGAACAATTGACAATTATTTTTAAACTCACATCTCCTAATGGCAATTGTACCATATAATTTACTTGAAGGTGTGATATTACCTCAGATACCCCGGACTCAGATAAAGAGTAACAATAGGGGCAATCTTATTGTGATAGTGGCACACACCCCAATCAATTAAATAAGACGGTACATATGTATTACTCCCTTTCAACTAAGGGCACAATTTAAGGAGACCATACAGGGGTCTTTACACTAAATATATTGTGATTAGGGAGGCACCATCCCCCCTTTAAATCACCTTCGTTCTCTTTCACACTGACTGAATTTTTTAGAATTTATTTTTTAACAGAGTTATTAAAAGTTAAGTTTTAAACTCGTCTTCTATGGGCTTCTTTACCTATGGTATTAAGCTAGTGTATAACCAGTGCTGTTGAGTGCTATCTAAGTACACTCTTTCAATTGCTTACAGCAATTGGTATTTCTTAGTCTATCCTAGCGTTACCCTTCATCCTAGTTGTAGTCTTTAACTGTTTGATTTCATTCCCTACTAGGTTAATAAAAGTATTTACACTGTGATTAGTGATTGGGACAAAAGGAACTTTTCTTCCTGAGACCAAGATCCTGCAAAATAAACATTGTTTTATTTTTGTTATAATTATTTCTATCAATTGAATGATTTGTGTCCTCTCTATACCATACTTTTAACTTAATGTTCCTAAACAGCCTGTACAGATCCTTGGTTAATTCAAAATAATCAATGTCTCTATACGGAGAATAAGAGAGTCCCTTGTTTAATACACTCAGTCAGTTCTTGTTCAGTAAGATCTTGTGATGAGATATTTACCACTGTAGCTTGCGGGCCCGCTATTTCTTGTGTGTTACTTTTCTTTTGGACTTCCTCACTTGATCCCTCGCCTGCTGCCGCTTCATCGATTCTTCTCCTGTGGTGCTTGTGGCCTCCCCGGCAATATCGCTTTCGCCGCTGCTCTACTCCAAAGGGACCCATAGGCGCCCTTCGATGACTTATCAGACCGTTCAGAGACGCTCTCATTGCGTACTCGCTGCTGTCTCCTCTGATTGGCTCTCGCGCGACCTCTGAACCTGTTAGCACTACGGTATCCTTAGAAACCTCCACGCCACTTATACACTCTACCCGTCTTGTAATCGTCTTCATACCGCTGGAATTTCGTCCTCTTGACCTCTTTGATCACCTTTTGTTCGGCCAGGATCTTCTCATCTATCTTTTTGTCGAGGCTTTCTACCTCTTCCAGGGTAAGTGTGGCTATCAGTTCCGCTCTTACTTTTTGGTGGTATCTGTCTGTACCTCAATCTCATTTAACAGGGCTTCCACAGTGTCATGTTTGCATCCGTTCATCGCTGTGTCGCCGCGGCTCCCGGAACTGCTCTGTGTGTCTGACGTCATGTTGCTTAGCAACATGACGCTTTCTCAACACACCCCTCTGATGACGGTTACGCTCCTGCCCTTTAAACAACGGCGGGAGATCTGAATCTGGGCCCGTTTGTTTGCTACCTTTGGATTGTGAGTACCGTATCTTTCTGATCTTTTGTGTACCGATTTTCTGCCTGCCTGACCAAGCCTCTTGCCTAATCCCTACTTGCTGATATTTGGACATAGACTTCTGCCTGCCTGACCTTGCCTGTAGCTTTTACCCTTTTG
This sequence comes from Bombina bombina, assembly GCF_027579735.1. Taxonomy (NCBI): domain Eukaryota; kingdom Metazoa; phylum Chordata; class Amphibia; order Anura; family Bombinatoridae; genus Bombina; species Bombina bombina. The sequence continues at coordinate 403,128,224 of NC_069505.1, read as the reverse complement.
CTGATACTTGGATGCCGACTTCTGCTTGCCTGACCTTGTCTTTTGCCTATACCTTTTGCTGATATTTGGATGCCGACTTCTGCCTGCCTGACCTTGCTTTTGCCTTTACCTTTAAACCTTATCTTTGATAAACAAAACCTGCTTAAAGGGACATTCTACTTTTACAAGCTGCAAAAGAGAACTTTGCCTTTCTGTTTGTTATAAACCTGCTTAAAGGGACATTTTTACTTTTACAAGCTGCAAAAGAGAACTTTGCCTTTCTGTTTGTTATACACCTGCTTAAAAGGGACATTTACTTTTACAAGCTGCAAAAGAGAACTTTACCTTTCTGTTTGTTATACACCTGCTTAAAAGGAACTTTTACTTTTACAAGCTGCAAAAGAGAACTTTTCCTTTGTTTTACAAGCCTGTTAAAGAGGACCTGTTTCAGAAGCTTCAAGTAAGAGCATTTCCTTTTTGTTCTTTTTACTACTTAAAGGGACGTTTTATCCTTTGTGGCTTTCCTGCATTCTGGAACAATATTCATTTTTGTTATCTTCTAATCTGCTTCCTGAGTGGGTCACGTCCTGGATATTTCTCAGTGTGCTAGCGTGTGCTTTTCAATTCACGCTAGCAGTTGGGTTACATCCCGGATTGATTCCAGAGCGGCTGACATTACAAACGGGCCATTAAAATGGACCCCACTGAATTATCTATGGCCGTGGCTCACCAGGGACAGCTCTTGGGTTCTCATGCCACTCACTTGCAGTCTTTGGACACTAAACTTGATCAAATTACTGCTCTATTACAAAATTTGGTTGCTACCGCACCTCCCAATCCAAATCCGATTGAGGCATTACCTCCTCCGATTCCTAACAATCAGTCTCAGGTACAACTAAGTCCCAGGATACCTCTTCCGGATAAATATGATGGGAATCCTGAAGAATGTAGAGGCTTTCTGAATCAATGCCGTCTTCATTTCCGAAATAGCCCTACTCTCTTTGCTACTGCCTCTTCTAGAATCACATTTCTTATTTCCTTAATGAAAGGAAAAGCCTTGGCTTGGGTATCACCTTTGCTAGAAAAGAATGATCCTATACTGTTGGATGTTGATACATTTTTATCTACATTCTCAAACGTATTCGATAAACCTGGAAGGTCATCCGCTGCTGAAGCTACTCTCCTGGATTTACGTCAAGGAAATCAACCAGTCTCTCAATATGCTATTGAGTTCCGCACCCTTGCCTCTGAAACCACTTGGAATCAGGGAGCACTCAGAGCCGCTTTCCGTAAAGGACTTTCTGAGCGTCTCAAGGATGAATTGGTGTATCGTGAACTTCCAGAGTCCTTAGAAGCCTTAATAAATCTCTGTATCAGTCTCGACGCCAGGTTTCGTGAACGCCAACAAGAAAAGGATAGAACACAGAGGACTTCAACTCGAACTCCTTTTCGTTTGGCTCCTCGTTTTTCTAATCCAGTCACTCCAGCCTCTCCTACTACTGATCAGGCTGAACCCATGGAAGTAGGAAGTATAAAATTAACTGAGACTGAACGCTTGAGAAGACGGACTCTTGGCTTATGTCTGTACTGTGGCCTTAAAGGGCATTTATTAAGGGATTGTCCTACTAGGCCAGTAAAAGCCAGGGCTTAACTCTAGTCCAGGGAACTGAGTTAAGCCAAAATAGTGGTCATTCCCTATACAAGAAACTCTTTGTTCCAGTAACTCTTCTAATTGGACATAAGAAGATCTATACCCAAGCTCTAATTGATTCTGGTGCTGGAGGTGTGTTCATTGACTCTACATTTGTTTCTACTCATTCTATACCCTTACTAAAGAAGGAGTATTCCATTTCAGTTTCTACGGTCAGTGGAGATCCTTTGGGTTCTGGATACATTCAGTTTTCTACTCAACCCTTACTCTTCACCGTAGGAATACTTCATTCCGAGACAATTTGTTTCGATGTCATTCCCACTCCACAATTTCCCATTATCTTGGGATTACCCTGGCTCCAGATTCACAATCCCATTTTTTCTTGGACTTTCGGTGAACTCACTTCCTGGGGATCTACATGCCAGACTAAATGTCTTCAAAAGATTACTAAGTTACCACTCACTATTGCTCTCACAGTTGAAACTCCGGAATCCTTACCTATGCATTACCATGACTTTGTGGATGTTTTCTCCAAAAAAGAAGCTGAACGTCTTCCTCCTCATCGCCCTTTTGATTGTCCCATTGATCTCCTTCCTGGGGCTGCCTATCCTCGTGGCAAGACATATCCACTTTCTAAACCAGAAAACATGGCTCTGGAAGAATATATAAAAGACAATCTGGCTAGAGGATTTATTCGACCCTCTTCTTCCCCCGTAGGGGCTGGTTTCTTTTTTGTGGGAAAAAAGGATGGCGGATTAAGACCCTGTATTGATTATCGTGGATTGAATCAGATTACCATCAAGAACAGTTATCCTCTGCCCCTTATTCCTGAACTTTTTACTTATCTTCAGGGAGCCACCATTTTCACCAAACTCGACCTACGTGGTGCATACAACTTGATCCGTATACGCGAAGGAGATGAGTGGAAGACTGCCTTTAACACTCGATTTGGGCATTATGAATATTTGGTCATGCCCTTCGGGCTATGCAATGCTCCGGCGGTTTTCCAGCATTTTGTAAACGAGATCTTTCGTGATTTTTTGAATATATTTGTTATCATATACCTGGACGACATCTTAATTTTTTCTCAGAACCTCCAAGATCATGTGCACCACGTCAAGAAAGTACTTCAACGTCTAAGAGAATTCCATCTGTTTGCTAAACTGGAGAAATGTTCCTTCCATCAAAAATCCATACCCTTTCTGGGTTATGTAATATCGGCATCTGGATTCGAAATGGACCCTACTAAACTTTCTGCCATATTGGATTGGCCTAGACCTGATTCTTTGAAGGCTTTACAACGTTTCCTAGGCTTCGCCAATTATTACAGAAAGTTCATCAAGAATTTTGCTACTATTACTTCTCCTCTTACTTCTCTCACTAGAAAAGGACAAAACTGTAAAGTATGGCCGTCTGAGGCTATAGAAGCTTTTGAATCTCTCAAAGAAGCTTTTTCCTCAGCTCCTATCCTTCGTCATCCAAATCCTGAGTTTCAATTTATTCTGGAGGTAGATGCTTCCTCTGTTGCTGCTGGAGCTGTTCTGTCTCAACGAATACCAGAGACTGGAAGGATTCATCCTGTTGCTTTTTTCTCTAAAAAATTCACTCCTTCCGAATTTAACTATGACGTAGGGAATAAAGAGCTGCTTGCCATCAAAATGGCATTGGATGAATGGAGACATTGGCTGGAAGGTACTTCTTTGCCATTTACTATACTTACTGATCATAAGAACCTTCTGTATCTCCAAACAGCCAAACGATTAAATTCCAGGCAAGCACGCTGGTCATTATTCTTCTCTCGGTTTCACTATAATTTGTCTTACATACCTGGTTCAAAAAATATTAAAGCAGACGCACTTTCCAGACAATTTCAAGATACCCCAGTTCCTGAGTCTGGTACCATTCTCCAACCTCATGAAGTCATTGCCCAGTTAACAACTTCTTGGTTACAAGAATTACAGTCCGCTCAAAAGCATCTTCCTTTGTCCTGTAAACCTCCCGATGGTTTACTCTTTGTTCCTGAACGCCTTCGTTCCAAGATTTTATTTTGGGCTCATGATAGTCCCCTTTCTGGACATCCTGGCATCAGTATTACCACTCGAAACCTCAAACAACATGTCTGGTGGCCTACACTCTCTCAAGATGTGAAGGATTACGTCTCAGTATGCACACAATGTGCCATGAACAAAACTCCACGCCAACTTCCTTCAGGATTACTCCAACCATTGCCTATACCTCACCAGCCTTGGACTCATGTATCCATGGACTTTATTACTGATCTTCCCTTGTCCACTGGGAACAATACTATCTGGGTGGTGGTCGACAGGTTCACTAAGACGGCTCATTTTGTACCCTTGCCAGGATTACCATCTGCCAAAAGACTCTCTGAACTTTTTATTCTACATATTGTAAGAATCCATGGATTTCCTCTAGATATTGTGTCAGATAGAGGGGTACAATTCGTTTCTCGATTTTGGAGGTCACTTTGTAAACATTTTGGTACTACTATATCTCTCTCTACTTCTCACCACCCACAATCGAATGGTCAGACTGAAAGAGTAAACCAGTGTCTTGAAACATATCTTAGACATTATGTGGATCATTATCACTCTAACTGGACTTCTTACCTTCCTTTGGCTGAACTGGCTCATAATGCCCGGTACAATTCCTCCCTTCAGACTTCTCCTTTTTATGCAGCTTACGGATATCAGCCTAGGACATTCCCTTTGCATACTTCCTCCACAGTGAATCCTGCTTCTGATCTTACAGCCCGAAGATTAACTCGACATTGGCAGAAGATACATCGTATTCTTTCTGTAACTTCTAGACGTTACAAGTTCTTTTCAGATCTTCGACGGAAGAAGGCTCCCAAATATCGCCCTGGTGATAAAGTTTGGATTTCCTCTCGATTTCTTCGCTTGAAACAACCTTCTAACAAATTGGGACCACGATATGTGGGTCCTTTCCGAATACTGGGTCAGGTGTGTTCCACTGCTTATCGGGTAGCTTTACCCAAGTCTCTCAAAGTCCATCCGGTATTCCATGTTTCTCTTTTAAAACCTGTGATGGTTAACAGGTATTCTAAGCCTTTTTCTAAACCTCCACCGTTATTGGTGCATGGACATCCTGAGTTTGAAATCAGCCATATTCTAGATTCCAAGTTGCGGGGCAAGAAATTGTATTATCTCATTCATTGGAAGGGTTATCCAGTCACGGAACGTTCTTGGGAACCTGCTCATCAAGTAAATGCTCCTGTTTTGGTCAAGACCTTCCACAAGACTCATCCTGATAGACCTGGTCCTGTCCCCCGGAGGGGTCCTTGAGGAGGGGGGTGCTGTCATGTTTGCATCCGTTCATCGCCGTGTCGCCGCGGCTCCCGGAACTGCTCTGTGTGTCTGACGTCATGTTGCTTAGCAACATGACGCTTTCTCAACACACCCCTCTGATGACGGTTACGCTCCTGCCCTTTAAACAACGGCGGGAGATCTGAATCTGGGCCCGTTTGTTTGCTACCTTTGGATTGTGAGTACCGTATCTTTCTGATCTTTTGTGTACCGATTTTCTGCCTGCCTGACCAAGCCTCTTGCCTAATCCCTACTTGCTGATATTTGGACATAGACTTCTGCCTGCCTGACCTTGCCTGTAGCTTTTACCCTTTTGCTGATACTTGGATGCCGACTTCTGCTTGCCTGACCTTGTCTTTTGCCTATACCTTTTGCTGATATTTGGATGCCGACTTCTGCCTGCCTGACCTTGCTTTTGCCTTTACCTTTAAACCTTATCTTTGATAAACAAAACCTGCTTAAAGGGACATTCTACTTTTACAAGCTGCAAAAGAGAACTTTGCCTTTCTGTTTGTTATAAACCTGCTTAAAGGGACATTTTTACTTTTACAAGCTGCAAAAGAGAACTTTGCCTTTCTGTTTGTTATACACCTGCTTAAAAGGGACATTTACTTTTACAAGCTGCAAAAGAGAACTTTACCTTTCTGTTTGTTATACACCTGCTTAAAAGGAACTTTTACTTTTACAAGCTGCAAAAGAGAACTTTTCCTTTGTTTTACAAGCCTGTTAAAGAGGACCTGTTTCAGAAGCTTCAAGTAAGAGCATTTCCTTTTTGTTCTTTTTACTACTTAAAGGGACGTTTTATCCTTTGTGGCTTTCCTGCATTCTGGAACAATATTCATTTTTGTTATCTTCTAATCTGCTTCCTGAGTGGGTCACGTCCTGGATATTTCTCAGTGTGCTAGCGTGTGCTTTTCAATTCACGCTAGCAGTTGGGTTACATCCCGGATTGATTCCAGAGCGGCTGACACACAGTGCAGACCATCAGATCGAGTGAGCATTTATTTAGAATTGCCTCGAATCTGTCACAATAATCTTTATTCTCTTTTAGTAGAGTCGGACAGGTATTCATCCTGAAGCCTCGGGGAATCCTCCTCACCCTATAATACTCCACTAGAGTGGTTGCGTGAGTGGTTGTTGAGTGGTTTTTCAATTGTGAGGACAAGCTCTCGCACCTTTCAGAGATATTTATTTTATATATTTGATGTGGGTCCCTATGTAGTTTTATGCCCAGATACGTAAGTGAATCTGACACATCCACAAAAGGATAATTACAGCTAGTACCCGGGCATCTCCTTAACCACAAGACCTCCGACTTGACTGCATTTATCCTGTAGCCTGAGAAACCCCCGAACGCCTTAATCGTTTGTAGTATATGGGGAACATGAGTTGCTGGGTTCTCTACAAATAACAGCATGTCATCTGCGTACAACGCTAGATGTAGTGGGACGTCTCCTAATTTAATTCCAGGAAAGATCTGCCGCAGTTTCAAAGCCAAGTTGAATAACAATGGCGACAGAGGACAACCCTGTCTGGTGCCTCTTTGTAACTGGAAATCAGGGGAAAGAGACCGTCAATCAAAACCCACGCCTCTGGGGAGTTGTAAACCTTACAGATAACATCAAGAAAATCACCCTTAAAATTGAACCTCTGCATAGTATGTACCAAGTGAGGCCACTCTATCCGATTGAAGGCCTTCTCTGCATCAAGCGATAACAGGAAGGCCTCCGATGCGGTGTCCGTCTCCCCCTTCCCCCCCGCGACCAATAATGATCAATAACCTGCAGAACCCTACGGAGATTTACCACCGAAGTACGTTTAAAGACGAACCCCGTCTCGTCTGAGTGTAACAATGTCAGCAAGGTGAATCTCAATCTATTTGCCAGGACTTTCATGAAGAGTTTGTAATCGGTGTTTAACAACGATATCTGTCTGTATGATTCAGGTAGTGAGCGGTCTTTGCCGGGTTTGGGAATAAGAGTAATGTGTGCAGAAGTGAAGTTCCTCGAGGGGAGTGCATCAGTCAGCAAAAAAGTATTAAATAATTTAGTTAATGTACTGACGATTTGTGATTGTAAAAGCCTGTAAAATTCTGTGGGCAATCCATCAGGGCCTGGTGTTTTCCCTGCTGGGATAGATTTAAGAGTTAATAAAATCTCCTCACTAGTCATGGGTGAATTTAACTTGTCTATTTGATCCTGTGTCAGTTGCGGCAGCTTAAGTGAGTGCCAAAATTGGGTCTGAGTCTCCTGAGCTGAGAGTTTTTGCCTGTTGTAGAGTTGTGTAAAGAAATTTTCAAAGCATTGTGCAATATCCGAAGTTTCGGTGTGTGTCTTACCCTGGTATCTTAGTGCAGCTATCCTGGTTCTTGCCGTCTGTGGTCTTGTTAACAACGCTAGCAGTTTGCCTGATCTATTGCCAAACCTATAGTATGTGCCTGCAGTTTTCAACAGACCTGCGGTGGCTTGATGTTTTATAAAAGATTCTAATTCTGCTTTTGCAGCTAAGTATGTCTCATGTGCATCTCAAGTGTTGCTCTGGATGTAGGTGTGGTATGCTTGTCCCAGGCGCCTCTGCAAGGCATTGTGTCGATACTGGGTTCTATATTTGAGCTTAGATACATAAGAGATGATGGAGCCCGTTAAAACTGTTTTTGCTGCCTCCCAGAATAACTGTAGATTATCTAAATGTGCAGCGTTATCAGTATAGTAATCTGTCCAGCATTGTGTTAGGTATTTTATAAACGTCTCTGATGTTGTCAAGTATGTTGGGAATCTAAATATATTTCTATTTGAATGCGACCATTGAGATCCCAACATGAGTTCTACCGGTGCATGGTCAGACAGGAGAATGTCATGTATTTTGCACTAATGGACCTGTGCTGTCAGGGAGTTAGAGATCAGGAAAAGGTCTATTCTAGACAGAGTGTGTTTGGCCTTGGATAAGCAAGTGTAGTCCCTGCCCTCTGGGTGCCGCAGCCTCCAAATGTCACAAGTGTCTAAGTCTGATTCAAACATTCCAAAGATTCTCTTTTCATATCTGGCCTTGGAATTCATTTTTGGGTCCTTAATGGAGTGCATCTCTGTCCAGAATCTGTCCAATTTATGCGAGGCCATTATATTAAAGTCGCCTCCAATTATCAGTCTAGATCCTAGATATGGGGTTAGTTGCTGTATCAGGTGTTCCCAAAATTTCGTGGATCTATGATTTGGAGAGTATATATTACAAAATAAATAATCAATTGAGTTAACATTGGCCTTAACTATCAAGAACCTCGACAGAAACAGGAACAGAAATAGAGGAGCATAGACCGGGTGGTATGAAGGTAAAACAATTTATTTCAAGTTAGCGCCGTAACGCGACATGAGTAAAGTCAAAATAGGCAAAATACACAAAAAATGTGGAGGGGATAATCACCCCAGGTTAAACACGGAAAAAATATATATACACAGAAGGGCTGGAAAATGTCAGGTAATGAGTAAGGCTACATGCTGAAACGCATTTACCTGACATTTTCCAGCCCTTCTGTGTATATATATTTTTTCCGTGTTTAACCTGGGGTGATTATCCCCTCCACATTTTTTGTGTATTTTGCCTATTTTGACTTCACTCATGTCGCGCTACGGCGCTAATTTGAAATAAATTGTTTTACCTGCATACCACCCGGTCTATGCTCCTCTATTTCTGTTCCTGTTTCTGTTTACGTTTCAAGGCCTACAGAGTGAGCACAGACCTGGGGTGGTCACCGTATAGCACACACAGCTTAGGTTTTTTCCAACGGGAGGAGGATTGGAGATTGAAGTAACCGCCAGTGAAGGCGGGGATAGGACTCAGCTGGAATTCCTTGCAGGACAAAGAGGCACCATGTATGGAGGTGAAACGAAGGATTTGCAGCCAGCCCCTACTTCTGCCTGACACGTTCCGGAGGTTGACAGGTACGAGTCGTATGACACATTGTGCATAAGAGAGCCGTCATATAATTATTTTGTCAAAATATCGGCCAGTGGTGCATTGCCTATCTCCTGATCCTTACCGCCATTGTTTCTGTGGGGAACATTTGGAGGGTGTCCTCCCAATAAGTGACTCTCACTTGTGTATATCTACCTTTTACCGGCTCAGTGAAAAGTGTTCACACGGTGTATGTGGGGAGTTCATGTGATTACACTTCTACATTTCATCCCACGCTCTGTAACATATCAAGAACCTCCCCTCTCTATCCGTGTAAGTATGACTAATCTTGACCGTGAGTCTCTTCCCAAATACGATAGCCAGACCGCGACTGGCACTTGTATGTGACAGGAACGACATGTGCCCAACCCAATCCCTCTGCAATTTTGGATGTTCACTATCGTTCAGGTGTGTCTCCTGTAGTAGCGCAATATCTGATCCTATCTTTCTGAAGTGAGTGAGCACTGCCTTTCGTTTTATGGGTGAGTTAATGCCACCCACATTCCATGTTATTATTTTCAGTGGCATGTTATGCTAGAGTCTAAGAATATATATGTCTGGATCAGAGACCCGAGGAGAAAAAAAAAAGAAAAAAAAAGGGGGGGGGGGAAGAGGGTAGGGAACCGGGACAGTAAGGGATGCAACAAAAAGGGGACAGGGGTACACTAAGACATGACAAACACATAACACCTTTTATCGCTCTATCTGCATGAGACAATTGGTTACATCTATTACATAATGCAGCAATTGGTAAATAAACAGCCTCCCTCATATCCTTAGAGACAAAAGTGTCCTGCAATACAACCATTGGTTTGTCCTTTGTCACACAGGTGTCATAGGTTTTCTCACATGTAGGGGCATATGTGCTAAAGCGCTTAATTTTGAAGTGGTTAGGTCGAGAAGCTGATATCAATGGGTCAACTCCTAGTGCACTCTGTCTTATACTAACCTGTGTAAACAAGTGATAACTATTCATGACAATTGTGACGGTCGTCCTATTTGCCAAAACAATAAAACATAAGCAAGTCAGGCTTGTTGGCGTGGTGACTGTTATATTATTAGGTGTGTGAATCCTTAACCAGAGGGCCCGTTGGATGGATGCTATCCAGACAGTCCCTATCACCTTACAAGGTAAAGTAATGGTTGCGATGGTTGTACCCTTTTCCAGAGTCAGTAGTGATATTAGACTTAGAATTAACAAAAGCCCTGAGCCTTCATGCCTACGTGGTAGCTCGGTATGACGCTTATTAACACAATCATGAGGGACTATTTGAGTGGACCCCGCCAGTTTCTCACCATAGTATACACCTCCCCTTATGAAAATCAATGTTGTGGACCCATGTCGGAACAAATAAACATAAACATTTTTAAAAACAAGATTCACTTTTCCTAAAATATGTAAAATAGCAAACATTAGAGAAAAACAATACCAAACCAGGATCCTGAGGGTTTCAGTCTCTGACCCCATTAAAGAGGCAATGTCCCATTTGGATCTCATCTTCATCTGTGAACAGGGATCATGGTTGCTCCAAAAGGCAACCAAACATGAAACAAAGTCCTTCCCTTTTTAAAGAAAGAACTTTGATAATGAATGCGAGGAAGAATCATGATTGTCAAAGTCTCTTCATGTAGGTGGTTTTTGGTTCTCAGTAGGAAGGTAGCTCTTCAAGGCTTGTGGTGTGTGGAAGAACTTGGTGCCATTTGGTGTTTGCAGACGGAGTTTAGCTGGATATAATAAGGCCACTTGTCGGCCTTGCTCATGTAGCTGGGAGCAGTATGGGGCAAACTCTTTTCTCTGCTTGGTGACCTCCATGGAGAAGTCCTGAAAGAGCAGGAGTCTTGATCCGTTATATAGGATCTCTTTATGCGACCTGTATGCTCGCAAAATCCGCAGTTTCTCCTGGAAGTTCAGGCATTTAAATATGACCTGTCTAGGCCTCATTTTAGCGTGATCTAACGTTCTCTCTGGCCCCACACGGTGGGCTCTTTCTACATCTATGGGCAGAATGTCAGTAGGTATGCCCAGCATTTTAGGAAATGTGAGGGCCGAAAATTCTAATAAATCTTTTCCTTTGATTGACTCGTGAACCCCCACTATTCTCAAATTATTACGGCGGCTTCTATTTTCCAAGTCGTCAATATGCTCTTGAAGGATTTGATTCTTTTTAACTATTTGTTTAAGTGTTGTATCTGAGGCAAATTGTCTATCCTCTATTTCTGAGATGCGAAATTCAGCTGAACTCAGGCTTGAGGAGAACTGCCTCACCTCACTCGTCAGGTTGTCTACTCCTGCTTGGAGAGAGTCAATTTTGAGGAGAAAGAAGGACTTGAGCTCTTGCAGGAGAGAGCCATGGTCTAAACCTGTGTGATTTGAGTGTTCCATTCGAGTTGGGCTTTCAACCTGCACATCAGCAACAGCTTTATGTTGTTTCCTCTCAGTGGTCTTTGCTCTGTGAGCCATGCTAGCCTCAGTGTTTGAAGAGAGTTTATGAAAATATTCATCCACTTTCATGTGAGCAAGCAGGTCTGATGTCTATGTGCTTGTTGCACTATGCTGAAATTTTAACAGTTGTGGTGTGTGGAAAGAGTCCAGGAAGGTTCTTTTTTTTTTTCTCCCCTTTTCTTCCTTAATATGCCTGATTCTGTAGTCTGATGCTGTTATGTATGTGGTAGGGTACAGATTCTATATAGTTGCCATGAAGTCTCTGCAATCTGTGAGCAAAGGCTGCAGATCAATGTTCACTGTTCCCTCTACCATGCAAACAGATTCACACTTTGGTTATCTTCCCCTTTAAAATTGTCCCTCTATGAAGTCTCAGAGGAAGAGAAGTTTTTTATAGCCTGTTTACACAGTCCACTTTGCCTTTACAAAAAAAAAGAATTTTGCCTGTGGTGACGCTCCCCTCTCTGCCCTTCACCTTGATATTTTTTTTTCCCGCTCAGCAGCTCCCTGTTTTTGGTTTTCCCCTCTAGCGTAGCTGAAGTGGGGACAGCTTTAATAACGGTACTGAAATCTGCGGTGCTATGTCCTGCTTGCTTGCGTCCTTGAAGTCCGGAGGGGTTCCGTCTCTCTTACCCCCAGTCTCCCGGTGTGATTAGCTGCAGTCGGGTATGATCCAAGATGGCGCCGGTTAAAATATTACGCCTAGCCATAAGCTCATTCCTTCAATCCTTAAAATTCCCCACCCTTGACAAAACCCATATAGAGTGTATTGACACCCCGATCACTGGTCAAGAGGTCAAGCAGGTCATTAAGAAACTGAAGTCTGTTAAAGCTCCTGGGCCAGATGGCTTTACGGCTATTTTTTATGACATACCTAGGAGAACTTGTCCCTATACTCACCAGATTTTTTAATAGGGCAATGTCCACAAGGAAATTCAACAGGGAATTCTTGGAGGCCTCTATCATCACTATCCCTAAACCCAATAAAGACCCAACCCTTTGCACTAATTACCGACCCATTTCGCTTATCAACACTGACGTCAAAATATATGCCAAAATTCTAGCAAACCGGTTAGCAAAACTACTCCCAACACTTATTGACCCCGACCAAGTCGGCTTTATCCCAGGGAGAGAAGGCCCGGATAACACCAGGAGGCTCCTTGACATCCTCCTAGAAGCCAAGAGGCTAGATAGGCCGCTCGCGGTGCTTTCTCTTGATGCTGAGAAGGCCTTCGACCGCGTCCGATGGGAGTACCTTTGGCGGGTCCTAGAGAACTTCCAGTTCCCTACGAAAATCATACTTGCAGTGAAGGCCTTGCATTCCTGCCCAGTAGCCTCAGTAAGAGGTTTGGGGTTTGATCCCACCCCCTTCTCTATCACCAATGGTACCCGACAAGGTTGCCCCCTCTCCCCGATCCTGTTCGCACTGGCCATGGAACCCTTGGCCGCGGCGATCAGAGCGGATAAGGAGATATCGGGAATTACCCTACAAGGTACGGTCCATAAAGTGGCCCTATTTGCCGATGATACCACTCTGTTTTTTCCAGACCCTTGAGAGAGATCCCGAGGCTCTTGTCCCTTCTTGAGATGTTTAGCCCCATGTCGTACTATAAGTTAAATCACTCAAAGTTGGAATTATTCACATCTGGGTTCCCTGAGGAGGTTTCCAGAAGTCTATGTGAAAAATACAAGTTTATCCCTAGTCATAAGTTTATCTCTCACCTCGGTGTTAAACTGTCCAACTCACTCCCCCAAATTATCGACGATAACTTTAAACCCTTATTAGCCGAGCTTCGGTCCCTGCCTTCGAAGTGGAACTTCAAATGCGTCTCCTGGTTAGGCCGCATAGCGGCCTTAAAAATGAGCTACCTTCCTAAGTTTACGTATGCCTTACTCTGCCTCCCAATCAGGGTGCCCAGAACCCTTCTTATCCAGTTCCAAAGTGCTTGTACAAAGTACATATGGCAAGGTAAGCCTCCTAGAGTAGCCCACAACATTCTACAATACCCTAGAATGCACGGAGGAGTGGCCTCCCCCTCTATTTTTAGGTATGCCTACCTGACTCACACCCGACCGCTTGGGCTAGGCTAGGGGTTACGAGAGTGGCGGACCTTTGGTCTACTTCACCTCAGGTAGCCTTTTCCCCCTATGACCAACTTGATATCTCCCCGTCCACCCCATCGTATATGAAGTTTGAATATTCAAGGGTCATTAGCCTCCTGTCAAGATGGGGTTTCAAACCCGCTTTTTTTTTTTCTCCCCTTTTCTTCCTTAATATGCCTGATTCTGTAGTCTGATGCTGCTATGTATGTGGTAGGGTACAGATTCTATATAGTTGCCATGAAGTCTCTGCAATCTGTGAGCAAAGGCTGCAGATCAATGTTCACTGTTCCCTCTACCATGCAAACAGATTCACACTTTGTTTATCTTCCACTTTAAAATTGTCCCTCTATGAAGTCTCAGAGGAAGAGAAGTTTTTTATAGCCCGTTTACACAGTCCACTTTGCCTTTACAACAAAAAAAGAATTTTGCCTGTGGTGACGCTCCCCTCTCTGCCCTTCACCTTGATATTTTTTTTTCCCGCTCAGCAGCTCCCTGTTTTTGGTTTTCCCCTCTAGCGTAGCTGAAGTGGGGACAGCTTTAATAACGGTACTGAAATCTGCGGTGCTATGTCCTGCTTGCTTGCGTCCTTGAAGTCCGGAGGGGTTCCGTCTCTCTTACCCCCAGTCTCCCGGTGTGATTAGCTGCAGTCGGGTATGATCCAAGATGGCGCCGGTTAAAATATTGCGCCTAGCCATAAGCTCATTCCTTCAATCCTTAAAATTCCCCACCCTTGACAAAACCCATATAGAGTGTATTGACACCCCGATCACTGGTCAAGAGATCAAGCAGGTCATTAAGAAACTGAAGTCTGTTAAAGCTCCTGGGCCAGATGGCTTTACGGCTATTTTTTATGACATACCTAGGAGAACTTGTCCCTATACTCACCAGATTTTTTAATAGGGCAATGTCCACAGGGAAATTCGACAGGGAATTCTTGGAGGCCTCTATCATCACTATCCCTAAACCCAATAAAGACCCAACCCTTTGCACTAATTACCGACCCATTTCGCTTATCAACACTGACGTCAAAATATATGCCAAAATTCTAGCAAACCGGTTAGCAAAACTACTCCCAACACTTATTGACCCCGACCAAGTCGGCTTTATCCCAGGGAGAGAAGGCCCGGATAACACCAGGAGGCTCCTTGACATCCTCCTAGAAGCCAAGAGGCTAGATAGGCCGCTCGCGGTGCTTTCTCTTGATGCTGAGAAGGCCTTCGACCGCGTCCGATGGGAGTACCTTTGGCGGGTCCTAGAGAACTTCCAGTTCCCTACGCAAATCATACTTGCAGTGAAGGCCTTGTATTCCTGCCCAGTAGCCTCAGTAAGAGGTTTGGGGTTTGATCCCACCCCCTTCTCTATCACCAATGGTACCCGACAAGGTTGCCCCCTCTCCCCGATCCTGTTCGCACTGGCCATGGAACCCTTGGCCGCGGCGATCAGAGCAGATAAGGAGATATCGGGAATTACCCTACATGGTACGGTCCATAAAGTGGCCCTATTTGCCGATGATACCACTCTGTTTTTTCCAGACCCTTGAGAGAGATCCCGAGGCTCTTGTCCCTTCTTGAGACGTTTAGCCCCATGTCGTACTATAAGTTAAATCACTCAAAGTTGGAATTATTCACATCTGGGTTCCCTGAGGAGGTTTCCAGAAGTCTATGTGAAAAATACAAGTTTATCCCTAGTCATAAGTTTATCTCTCACCTCGGTGTTAAACTGTCCAACTCACTCCCCCAAATTATCGACGATAACTTTAAACCCTTATTAGCCGAGCTTCGGTCCCTGCCTTCGAAGTGGAACTTCAAATGCGTCTCCTGGTTAGGCCGCATAGCGGCCTTAAAAATGAGCTACCTTCCTAAGTTTACGTATGCCTTACTCTGCCTCCCAATCAGGGTGCCCAGAACCCTTCTTATCCAGTTCCAAAGTGCTTGTACAAAGTACATATGGCAAGGTAAGCCTCCTAGAGTAGCCCACAACATTCTACAATACCCTAGAATGCACGGAGGAGTGACCTCCCCCTCTATTTTTAGGTATGCGGATGCCGCTATGCTCACCCACATCTCCCAATGGGGAGTCAAGGGGTCTGATTGTAAATGGAGGACAATCGAACAAGCCTCCTTACCACATAATATTACTTTGAGGGACCTAATATGGACGCCACCCCACTGTAGAAGGAACCTGGGAGCCACAAACCCGATTATTCGGGAGTGCCTGTCTACCTGGGACTGCCTGCGACATAACCCTAAGGTAGCCCCCCACCCGTCACCAATTACATCCATGGCCGGCCTTCTGTCAGGCCTACCTGACTCACACCCGACCGCTTGGGCTAGGCTAGGGGTTACGAGAGTGGCGGACCTTTGGTCTACTTCACCTCAGGTAGCCTTTTCCCCCTATGACCAACTTGATATCTCCCCGTCCACCCCATCGTATATGAAGTTTGAATATTCAAGGGTCATTAGCCTCCTGTCAAGATGGGGTTTCAAACCCGCTTTGCCCCGGCAACTTACTATATGGGAAGCTCGATGGCAACAGGGGCTTCGGCTGGGCAAGCCATTATCCTTACACTACACCCTTATGGAAGGTGCTGCCCCAACTGATAAAGCCCAACATATTAAAAAATGGGAACGGAGGTTAGACTTCACGGTACCCCTCACAGAGTGGCAACGCACGCTTTTATTAACGAAGAAAACCCTCCATTGCATTACCATTCTTGAAACCTACATAAAGGTACTCACGCATTGGTACTACAGTATGTCCCAGCTCGACTCGCAGAAATTTTTCCTGAGGCCTCCCCCACTTGTTGGAGGGACTGCTCACATATAGGTGACATGATCCACATTTGGTGGAGCTGCCCTAGGCTCAAGCCCATCTGGAACAAATGCTTTTCTACACTAACTAGCTTAGGTATCAACCTTCCTAGAATCCCCGAGACGGCCTTATTCCACTTAGGCACATGTAAACTACCCAAACACTATGGCTCCCTAAGTATCTATCTCTTATCCGCAGTTAAACTCAATATAGCGAGATCCTGGAAGAGATCCCTCCCCCCAGCCTGGTCGGATATTGTATCTACTATGGCCTACATATACTCCATGGATAAAAACATTTACTATGCCTCTAGTAGGTCCGACTTCTTTGAAGTAATCTGGTCCGACTGGAAAAGTAGGTTTGACACTCTCTGGCTTCCTAGTTTTGATACTTAGGTGAAAGAATATCCCCAAACACTTTAGCAGAACTCCTGGCCTTATCCTTGTATACCCGAACTGGCTCCTCCCATGACCCTCCCCCCTCCCCTATTTCCTTTCTTCATCCCTTTCCCAATGTTACCTCATTTCTCATTGAGATATCGGTATCCTTTTTGAGTAGGTATTAACGTCATGATTGTATTGCTTATTCTTCTTGTCTTGGTGTATTTACATTCGATGTACGATTGTCTCGTACAGCTGTTGTATCTCTTTCTCTTTTGTTACAAAAAAACAATAAAAATTACAAATTAAAAAAAAAATAAAAAAATATTGCGCCTAACAGCCTGTGACCTCCGGTTGCCGAGATTGATGGTGCTCTCCTCGCGCACTAGTATAGACAGCCGGCACGTGTGTTATACAAAAGCCCAGCAAGTCTGACGTGCGGGGCCCAGCAGTAAACTGCTGAATTTTGATGCCAGTATGATCCGACCAGAGGAGCTCTCCTCAGAGACGTCTGTTCAGCCCGCCCACCGGAAGTCCCCAACAATAAAGTTTCTTAACACTGTCAATATATTTTCAAAGTTTTAATTAAAACACAATATGACAAAAAATTTAAAATTCTAAAAAATGACACTTTCACTGAAATGTATCACAATGTGATCCAAAATCAAGGGTACACAGTCTGTGTGATGAGAGCCTCAGAAACTGCAATTCTGCACAACAGGATAACTGTCTGGATTAATCCTCACTACGCGTTTCAAGCAAGCAACTTCTCTTCATCAGATGGATTTTTTGAATGTTATTAAATGTGATGGAACAATATTTTGTCATTTTTATTATGCTGTCATGAGGTACAAAGGGCTTGTCACTAGGGCAGTACCTTTAAAAGGTCAAATTTGCACAATTTCTAAGGGTGCCTTATGATACCATGGCACTGAGGTCCAATTTGGTCACAAAAGGTACATATTTGCCATTTAAAGGTACAATCTGCAAGGGTGCCAATATGTACCCATGAAAAAGTGTAGAGCGGGTGTACCTTTGGGGGTACTGCCCCAGTGACAAGTTTTTGTTACCCCTAAAGGTATAGTTTTTGCACATTTTGTTCTGACAGTGTCTGCAGATAATGACCAGCACAACATAGTAAGCAGATAATGCCTCAAAAAGGCATTAAAGGGACAGTCTAGTCAAAATTAAACTTTCATGATTCAGATAGGGCATGTAATTTTAAACAACTTTCCAATTTACTCTTATCCTCAGTTTTGCTTTGTTCTCTTGGCATTCTTTGTTAAAAGCTAAGGAGGCACATATGTAATTTCTTAGCCCTTGAAGGCCACCTCTTATCTCAGTGCATTTTTACAATTTTTCAAACTAGAGGGTGTTAGTTCATGGGTGTCATATAGATAACATTGTGCTCACGCACGTGGAGTTACCTAGGAGTCAATACTTATTGGCTACAATGCAAGTCTGTCAAAATAACTGAAATAAGGGGGCAGTCTGCAGAGGCTTAGATACAAGGTAATCACAGAGGTAAAAAGTGTATTAATATAACTGAGATAAGGGGCAGTCTGCAGAGGCTTAGATACAAGGTAATCACAGAGGTAAAAAGTATATTAATATAACTGAGATAAGGGGCAGTCTGCAGAGGCTTAAATACAAGGTAATCACAGAGGTAAAAAATATATTAATATAACTGAGATAAAGGGCAGTCTGCAGAGGCTTAGATACAAGGTAATCACAGAGGTAAAAAGTATATTAATATAATTGAGATAAGGGGGCAGTTTGCAGAGGCTTAGATACAAGATAATCACAGAGGTAAAAAGTGTATTAATATAACTGTGTTGGTTATGCAAAACTGGGGAATGGGTAATAAGGGGATTATCTATCTTTTTAAACAATAACAATTTTGGTGTAGACTGTCCCTTTAAATGTAATTTTTGGTGCATTTAAAGAAGGGTATTTTAAAATGCACTTATTTCATTTTTAAATTGCTGAAAAACAAACAAACATCTAATGAGATGTGAACAAGCATTTCAGAATCAGTTTAAGCAGCTTTAACTTAGCCTTTTCTTTATACAAAAAAACAACAATTAAAAATAAATTGAACCTATTTTAACAGTACTATTCATATACATGACTGATTATTAATTATAATATTTGACTTTATATTCTTCTCTGGATTTCAAAAGGTTAATTAAAATGAGGACTGCATTGCATTTCTCTGTTACCAAAAGTTTGCAGAAGCCCCAAACTATATAAGGAAACATCTGCAGAGGTAACAGTTTCTATGCTGAGGTTATACAGAACTAAAGTTATAATACACTGAAAAGGTTCCTGTTTAAATATATGGAAAAAAACACCACAACATTTATAGGTTATAAGTCACAATTATTTGCTTTATTTGAGGTTTCACATTACAATATTTACAGTTTAGAAAGAAAGACAACACTTATATGTGACATCTTCTGTACATATTAATTCAGATTTACTGAACAGAACAGAAATGATTAAATGTAGCAATTAAAGGTACAGTAAAAAAAAATTAAAGGGATACTAAACCCACATTGTTTTTTTTCATGGTTTGGATAGAGCATGCAATTTTAAGCTGGGTAGGCTGTGGTGGCTCCACATTTACCCCTCTTGTTATTGGCTTCCCAGATTTGTTCAGCTAGCTCACAGTAGTGCATTGCTGATCCTTCAACAAAAGAAACCAAGCGTATTAAGCCAATATGATAAAAGAAGTACAGTGGAAATTTATTTAGAATGATATGCTCTTTCTGAATCATGGAAGAAAATAATTTGTGTTTCATGTCCCTTTAACTTAAAGGGACACTGAACCCAATTTGTTTTCTTTCGTGATTCAGAAAGAGCATGCAATTTTAAGCAACTTTCTAATATACTCCTATTATAATTTTTTCTTTGTTCTCTTGCTATCTTTATTTGAAAAAGATTGCATCTAAGAACTCTGGATAGCACATTTTTATTGGTGGATGAATTTATCCACCAATCAGCAAGAACAACTCAGGTTGTTCACCAAAAATGGGCCGGCATCTAAACTTACATTCTTGCATTTAAAATAAAGATACCAAGAGAATGAAGAAAATTTGATAATAGGAGTAAATTAGAAAATTGCTTAAAATATCATGCTCTATCTGAATCACAAAAGAAAAAAATTGGGTTCAGTGTCCCTTTAAAGGGACACTAAACCCAAAATCCTCAGATAGAGAATACAATTTTAAACAACATTCTAATTTACTTCTATTATCTAATTTGCTTATTTTTTTTAAATATCCTGTGTTGAAGAAATAGCAATGCACATGGGTGAGCCAATCACACAAGGCATCTTTGTGCAGCCACCAATCAGCAGCTACTTAGCCTATTTAGACATGCTTTTCAGCAAAGGATATCAAGAAAATGAAGCAAATTAGATAGTAGTAAAATTAAATTAAAAAGTTGTTTAAAATTGCTGCTCTTTCTAAATCATGAAATAAATGTTTTTGGTTTCATGTCCCTTTAAATATCTTGATCTTCCAAAACAGTATTTCTGGGTGGAGGGAGCTGGTGACCATAAGGACTTCATATTTAGCTCTCTATATTCATTCAAACTCGAAACATCACTCTAATCCTATGTTCCCATAATATTCTAGGTAGCTTAAAGGGACATACAACTCCACATTTTTATTTTATGATTCAGATAGAGAATACAATTTTATTTTTTTTCCAATTTACTTCTATGATCAAATTTGCTTTGTTCTCATGTTATTCTTTGATGAAGAGATATCAAGATAGGTAGCGTGCACATGTCTGAGGAATAAGTGCTGCCATCTAGTGCCCTTGCTAATGTATAACACTGTTGTAAAACTGCTGCCATCTAGTGCCCTTGCTAATGTATAACACTGGTGTAAAACTGCTGCCATCTACTGCCCTTGCTAATGTATAACACTGTTGTAAAACTGCTGCCATCTAGTGCCCTTGCTAATGTATAACACTGGTGTAAAACTGCTGCCATCTAGTGCCCTTGCTAATGTATAACACTGTTGTAAATCTGCTGCCATCTAGTGCCCTTGCTAATGTATAACACTGGTGTAAAACTGCTGCCATATAGCGCTGCCCATTCCCCAGCTTTGCATAACCAACATTGTTATATTAATTTACTTTGTAACCTTTAAAACTCTAGATCTCTGCCTGTTTCTAAGCCCCTACACGTCTCCTTTATCACTTTGTATTTTATTAGCTTTTGACAGCAAGATACTGCTAGTTAATCAGTGCCAGATAGATAACATTGTGCTCACTCCCGTGGAGTTACAAATGAGTCAGCACCGATTGGCTAAAATGCAAGTCTGTCAAATGCACTAAAATAAGGGGCAGGTTGCAGAGGCTTAGATACAGGGTAATCACAGAGGTAAAAAGTATATTAATATAACTGAGATGAGGGGGCAGTCTGCAGAGGCTTAGATACAAGGTAATCACAGAGGTAAAAAAACTATATTAATATAACTGAGATAAGGAGCAGTCTGCAGAGGCTTAGATACAAGGTAATCACAGAGGTAAAAAGTATATTAATATAACTGAGATAAGGGGCAGTCTGCAGAGGCTTAGATACAAGGTAATCACAGAGGTAAAAAGTATATTAATATAACTGAGATAAGGAGCAGTCTGCAAAGGGTTAGATACAAGGTAATCACAGAGGTAAAAAGTATATTAATATAACTGAGATAAGGGGCAGTCTGCAGAGGCTTAGATACAAGGTAATCACAGAGGTAAAAAGTATATTAATATAACTGAGATAAGAAGCAGTCTGCAGAGGGTTAGATACAAGGTAATCACAGAGGTAAAAAGTATATTAATATAAATGAGATAAGGAGCAGTCTGCAGAGGGTTAGATACAGGGTCATCACAGAGGTAAAAAGTATATTAATATAACTGAGATAAGGAGGTAGTCTGCAGAGGCTTAGATAGAATGTAATCACAGAGGTAAAAAGTATATTAATATAACTGAGATAAGGGGGCAGTCTGCAGAGGCTTAGATAGAATGTAATCACAGAGGTAAAAAGTATATTAATATAACTGAGATAAGGGGCAGTCTGCAGAGGCTTAGATACAAGGTAATCACAGAGGTAAAAAGTATATTAATATAACTGAGATAAGGGGCAGTCTGCAGAGGCTTAGATACAATGTAATCACAGAGGTAAAAAGTATATTAATTTAACTGAGATAAGGGGCAGGTTGCAGAGGCTTAGATACAATGTAATCACAGAGGTAAAAAGTATATTAATATAACTGAGATAAGGAGCAGTCTGCAGAGGGTTAGATACAAGGTAATCACAGAGGTAAAAAGTATATTAATATAACTGAGATAAGGGGCAGTCTGCAGAGGGTTAGATACAATGTAATCACAGAGGTAAAAAGTATATTAATATAACTGTGTTGGCTGTGCAAAACAAATTGGAAAAGCTATAATTATAAGCATTAAAGGGAAATGAAACTCAAAAATTGTCTTTTGTGATTCAGTCAGAACATACAATATTAAAAAGGTTTCCAATTTACTTTTATCATCAAATTTGCTTTGTTCTCATGATATTCTTTGTTGAAGAGATACCTAGGTAGGCATCTATAGCACTACATGACAGGAAATAGTGCCGCCATCTAGTGTGCCTGCTAATGTATAACATTCTAACAAAACTGCTGCCCTATAAATGGGCTGCTCCGAAACATACGCCCCTGCTATTCAACAAAAGACACCAATGGAAGAAAAAATGATAATAGAAGTAAATTAGGAAGTTTAAAATCGTGTTCTATATGAATCATGAAAGGAAAACTTTGGGTTTCATATCACTTTAGATTCAGCATGATTTCATTTGACTGTTACAAAAAGCTATGGCTTTGCAATCAGGTATCTATGTTTCTGCATTGTGGTTTCATCCATAGTTTTGTTTTTGTTTGCCGTTATCCAGTAGACAAACTGAATCATTTCACATTCTTTCTGGATACTTCTATTTTGAACTATTTTCATACATTAAAATAAACTTTTAGAATTCAGCAAGAGAACACAATTTTAAACAACTGTCTAATTCATTTCCATTATCTAAATGTGAACAATCTTTTTATATGCACCCCTTCTGAGGCACCTGATCCTGCTGAGCATGTGCAAGATTTACAGGACTTACGTATATGCATTTTGTGATTGGCTAATGACTGTCCCATGATGCATTGAGAAGGAAAATGTAACTAACTTTCACCAAGATTATGAGTTTTGCGTTATAGAGGGTGCAAAACGAACGCATTCACCCTCCATATCGCTGCCATTACGAGTTTCTGAAAATACTCCTTGTGCATGTGATATGGTGGCGTTAAGCTCCATACCACACAAAACCCAAGGGCTGCTTTGATGTGCTTGTGCACGCTTTCCCCCATAGACATCAATGGGGACAGAGTGTTAGAAAAAAAACTAACACCTGATGTGCGGAAAGGCGATCTCCGTAATGCAGCCCCATTGATGTCTATCCGGAAAAAAAATTATGTTAAAACCTAACACCCTAACATAAACCCCAAGTCTAAACACCCCTAATCTGCTGCCCCGACATCATCGACACCTAAATAAAGTTATTAACCCCTAATCTGCCACCCCCGACATCGGCGCCACTAATAAAAGCTATTAACCCCTATTCCACCGCCCCCGACATTGCCGCCACTAATAAAAGTTATTAACCCCTATTCTGCCGCTCCCCGACATCGCCGCCACTAATAAAAGTTATTAACCCCTATTCCGCCGCTCCCGGACATCGCCGCCACTAATAAAAGTTATTAACCAGTATTCTGCCACTCCGTGACAACGCCGCCACTATAATATATTTATTAACCCCTAAACCTCTGGCCTCCCACATCACCACCACTAAATAAACCTATTAACCCCTAGACCACCAGCCCCCACATCGCAAAAAACTAAATTAAACTATTATCCCCTAAACCTAATAACCCCCTAACTTTATATTAAAATTACAATATTCCAATCTTAAAATAAATAAAAACTTACCTGTGAAATTAAAAAAACAACTAAGTTTAAACTAACAATTAACCTAGCATAACTATTATACTAAACTATTATACTAAAATTAAAATAACTACAATTAAAAAAAAATTACACATTAAAAAAAACTAACACTACTAAAAAAAGTTAAGTCTAAAATTACAAAAAATAAAAAACACTAAATTACTAAAAATAATAAACACTAAATTATGAAAAATAACAAACAAAATTATCAAAATAAAAACAATTACACCTAATCTAATAGCCTTTAAAAAATAAAAAAGCCCCCCCCCCCCAAAAAAACCTAGCCTACAATAAACTACCAATAGCCATTAAAAGGGCCTTTTGTAGGGCATTGCCCTAAAGAAATCTATTTAATAGCTAATAGAATTTTATTAGCTCTCATCCTATTGGCTGTTCAAGAATCAAATCTGCCAATAGAAATGCAAGGGACGCCATTTTGAAAAGGCTCCCTTGCATTGAAGATCCAGTGTACAGCAATGACCGTATGAAGAGGACGCTCCGCATCGGATGTCTTCAAGGATGTATCCACTCTATGCCATCGTTATGAAGATAGAAGACGCATGGATGAAGACTTCTCGCCTCCTGGATGAGGATGGATGTCCGGATTTCAGAAACTGTGAGTGGATTTTCAGGGGTTAGTGTTAGTTTTGTTTTTTGGGTGTTTTTTTTTTTTTTTTTTTAGATTAGGATTTTGAGCTTTAGGTAAAAGAGCTGAATGCCCTTTTCAGGGCAATGTAAAAGAGCTGAATGCCCTTTTAAGGGCAATGCCAATACAAATGCCCTTTTTCAGGGCAATGGGTAGCTTAGGTTTTTGTTAGAGTTAGGTTTTTTATTTTGGGGGTTGGTTGGGTGGTGGGTTTTACTGTTGGGAGGTCTTTGTATTTTTTTACAGGTAAATGAGCTGATTTCTTTAGGGCAATGCCCTACAAAAAGCTATTTTAAGGGCTATTGGTAGTTTTTTTTTATTGGGGGGGCTTTTTATTTTTATAGGGCTATTAGATTAGGTGTAATTGTTTTTATTTTTGATTATTTTGTTTGTTATTTTTCTTAATTTAGTATTTTTTATTTTTTGTAATTTTAGACAATTTTTTTTAGTAGTGTTAGTTTTTTAATGTGTAATTTAGTTTTTCTAATTAGTAGTTATTTTAATTTTAGTATAATAGTTTAGTATAATAGTTATGTTAGGTTAATTGTTAGTTTAAACTTAAGTTTTTATTTATTTTAAGATTGGGATATTGTAATTTTAATTTAAAGTTAGGGGGTGATAGGTTTAGGGGTTAATAGATTAATTTATTAGTGGTGAAGTGGGGGGGGGGCTGGCAGTTTAGGGGTTAATAGGTTTATTTAGTAGTGGCAATGTGGGGTGCTGGCGGTTTAGGGGTTAATAACTTTATTATGTTGGCGGGTAGCAGATTAGGGGTTAATGAGTTTTAAATAGTGTTTACGATGCCAGGAGGGTGGCAATTTAGGGGTTAATAGGTAGTTTATGGATGTTAGTGTACTTTGTAACAGTTTAGTTATGAGTTTTGTGAAACATTTTTGTTACACAAAATCCATAACTCCTGGTCTCAGATGGCGGTATGGATCGTGTCGTATATACTATAATTCAAGCTTTTTAGCCTGAACGCACAACCTGTAATACTGGCGCTATGGAAATCCCACGCAAAAACATCATTTTTTTGAGTGCGGGATTGACGTAGCGTTACAGGCTAAAATGCTTGCTATACCGACACAACTCGTAATGGCTGCGTTACTGTTTTTACGCTGAAATTGCCATTTTTTTCAGCGTTACACACAATTTGTAATCTAGGTGTTTGACATTTGTAAAAAAAATCTACTACTCATTTGAAATCCAAACTAAGTGCTTTTCCATTGTCTCTTTATTATGCATTTATTGAATATGCTATACTACTGTTCAGTGGTCCTTTAAGTTTACTCTTAAACAGAACAGTAAAACTTGTTTAAAAGTTTACTATAATCCCACTTCTGACACCATTTTTGAAAATACTTTGGTTCACCCACCGTGTACTTTATTGACAATTTCCTTTTTCTATACATATAACTTTAAAATGCAAAAGATCTTTCTCCAATGTCAGACACTGAGCATCTCTAAGATATTTCATTGTACAGGCCCGTTTCATAAATGCGTTCAGTTGTGTTGTGCTCTCCACACCCAAAGTAAGTATACTGATGATCCTCCATGTTGTAGAACATGTTCTCTCTGGTCTGGAAATCCTTAAAAAAGAACATTTGGCATAAATATATGTTTAGAAACTGCTGCTTGTAATATATATATTATTCTGTGTTTGTTATTGTAGCCATCTTAGAAAAGAGGATTTGTATTTAAACAGTCTCTTATCTATCATGCAGGGTTAATTCATTGGGCTTCCTGGTTTCTGGAATTTGGAACATCTGCTCAATTGATTTGTATGATATTATATGATATGTTATGTAGGTCAAGTGTGATTTAGCAAAATTAAATTGTAATTATATCGGGCTAATCAGAATTCTGTAGAAATATGAATGATTATCAACAGAAAAGTACCATTAAAGTACATATGGACATACAGATAGATAGATAGATAGATAGATATACTATAAGTTTTGACATTGCTAATGTTGTAAATGACTATTAAAGCTGGACAAACAAGAATTGGTGAGGCGGTGCAGGACTAGACAGAGGAAGATTGGAGAAAAGTGTTATGGACAGGCAAATCTTCACAAAGAAGAACATTCGTGAGGCACAGACCAAATGAAAAGATATTGGAGGAGTGCTTGATGCCATCTATCAAGCATGGTGGAGGCAATGTAATGGTCTGGGGTGCTTTAGTGGTAAAGTAGGAGATTTATAAAGGTAAAAAGGACCTTGAAGAGGAAGGCTATCACTCCATTTTGTAACTTCATGGCATACCCTGTGTACAGCGCTTGATTGGAGCACATTTCCTCCTATAACAGGACAATTACCCACAGCACAGCTCCAAACTATGCAAGAACTTATTACGGAAGAAGCAGTAAGCTGGTATTCTGTCTTTAATGGAGTGGACAGCATAGTCACCAGATCTCAACCCAATTGTGCTGTTGTGGGAGCTGCTTGACCGTATGGTACATAAGAAGTAACCATCAAACCAATCCAGCTTGTGGGAGTATCTCACAAAAGTTAGTAAAACCCTCACATTTTTGTAAATATTTTATTATATCTTTTCATTTGACAACACTGAATAAATTACACTTTGGTACAATGTAAAGTAGTGAGTGTATAGCCTGTATAACAGTGTAAATTTGCTGTCCCCTCAAAATAGCTCAACACACAGACATTAATGTTTAAACCATTGGCAACAAAAGTTAGTACACCCCTAAGGGGAAATGTCCAACTTGGGCCCAATTAGCCATTTCCCCTCCCCGGTGTCATGTGACTCATTAGTGTTACAAGGTCTCAGGTGTGAATGGGGAGAAGGTGTGTTAAATTTGATGTTATCGCTCTCACACTCTCTCATACTGGTCACTGGAAGTTCAACATGAAGTTCAACTCTCTGAGGATCTGAAAAAAAGAATTGTTGCTCTACATAAAGATGGCCTAGGCTATAAGAAGATTGCCAAGATCCTGAAACTGAGCTGCAGCATGGTGGGCAAGACCATACAGCGGTTTCACAGGACAGGTTCCACTCAGAACAGGCCTCGCCATGGTCAAACAAAGAAGTTGAGTGCACGTGCTCAGTGTCATATCCAGAGGTTGTCTTTGGGAAATAGACGTATGAGTGCTGCCAGCATTGCTGCAGAGGTTGAAGGGGTGGGGGGTCAGCCTCAGTCAGTCAGTGCTCAGACCATGCGCCACACACTGCATCAAATTGGTCTGTATGTCTGTCGTCCCAGAAGGAAGCCTCTTCTAAAGATGATGCACAAGAAAGCACGCAACCAGTTTGCTGAAGACAAGCAGAGTAAGGACATGGATTACTGGAACTGTGGTCTGATGAGACCAAGATAAACTTATTTGGTTCAGATGGTGTCAAGCGTGTGTGGTGGCAAACAGATGAGGAGTACAAAGACAAGTGTCTCTTGCCAACAGTCAAGCATGGTGGTGGGAGTGTCATGGTCTGGGCCTGCTTGAGTGCTGTTGGCACTGGGGAGCTACAGTTCATTGAGGGAACCGTGAATGCCAACATGTACTGTGACATACTGAAGCAGAGATTCAGAGACTGGGCCACAGGGCAGTATTCCAACATGATAACGACCCCAAACACACCTCCAAGATGACCACTGCCTTGCTAAAGAAGCTGAGGGTAACGGTGATGGACTGGCCATGCATGTCTCCAGACCTAAACCCTATTGAGCATCTGTGGGGCATCCTCAAACAGAAGGTGTGGGACTAACATCCACCAACTCATGGAGGAGTGGAAGAGGACTCCAGTGGCAACCTGTGAAGCTATGATGAACTCTATGCCCAAGAGGGCTAAGGCAGTGCTGGAAAATAATGGTGGCTACACAAAATATTTTGGAGCAATTTGGGCATTTCCACTTAGGGGTGTACTCACTTTTGTTGCCAATGGTTTAGAAATTAATGGCTGTGTGTTTAGTTATTTTGAGGGGACAGCAAATTTATACAGGCTGTACACTCCCTACTTTACATTGTAGCATAGTGTCATGTCTTCTCTTCAGTGTTGTCACATGAAAAGATATAATAAAATATTTACAAAAATGTGAGGTGTACTCACTTTTGTGAGATACTGTATATATACAGTATATGTAGATAGATAGATGGCACAGTCTCAACCCTGGATGACAATGACTCCATCCCCAGCTGCTAGACCCCACCTATCTATTACTTACATGGACACAACTTGCTCATTTGTAAATTGTTAATCTATAAGTGCACATTGTATTTATGTTTATATAAGTAGCCTTTCTAAATGTGGTTCCTTGTGTTAAAAAGTTAAACGCTCATACACCATATCATATTCCAGTTACTTACCAACAGGCAGGAACAATTATTATCTCAATTACAGTCTAAGATGTTACCACTATTTATATATGTGTTACTGTATTCAAATACTGTGCCTGGTCTGAGAGTCAGCGGTAGATTATAGACTCTAAATGTGCACAAATATATTTAGATGGCTCAGGGACTAAGAAGTAAATAGCTCACCTGTTGTGCTGGATGTTGGAAGCCGTGTGTTGTCACAAAAGAAAAAAAAAGAACAAATAATCAACAAATGAATCACAGAAAAAATGTTTTTTTTTGTCATTAAAATCAAAGTTGCCCATTGTCAGTTCCTCGCGTCTAAAAACAGAACAGGATTTTTAAGCACTTCCTGTACTTATTCTTTTATTTAATGCTAGAAGTTGAAGACAATATGGTTCTACACTGCAGCACACAACAACGTTATACATAATTTAATTTAAACATTTAAACAGATTTTAATAAAAACATTATTGTCACGGATACGCATTAGCAGAATGGGCATTGCATATGCTACTTACTGATAGTTTGTGGTTACGTTTGTAACTTTTTTATCCAGCTGTTAATCTCTAACAAATGTTAAATTTTATTTCAACGGACGTACTAGTGCTCCTGATTTGTGCTATTATTCTTAACTTACGGATACCAGGCTGCCAAGTCTACCTGTGGATTATTGTGTCCCAACCAGCTTCCCTTTTATTGTAACCCTGATTGCACGTTGTCACAGAAAGAGCTGATCTCTGCCCGCTTGGCCCTTCATAACTTGCCAGGCTTATGGAACTACTCGCTGGCTGGGCTTGCTAGAGGTCCCCGCTGAACTTTAACCTAGGTCGCTCCAGATGCCCTTTGCACCAGAGCTCCGTTCTTTTGGGATTAGGCCTTTGGTGGACAGGGGTTGGGGTGAGTGCTGAGGGAGAGCTCATTCGGGAACTGGGGGTTTTGGACACCCCCACCTTAGACTGTTTTTGAGTACCTTTGCCAGGCTGCTGCTCCGGTCCCCAGTAATGGATTATGTTGATTCTTGGCCTGTGGCATCTGGGGACCCAGAGCTCTCTTGCAATACCCTGGAATGGCCGCCTCTCCCCCGGTATAACCCAGAAACCGCGACCTAGATACTGTGGGGTCTCTATGTGACTATGGCTCCTATGGAGGCACCAGCCTGTCTGGAGGGGCGGGAATGGTGGGATCAGATAATGCTCTTATCAAGATGTGAATGTGTATATAAGCTGTGTGGTTTTCCCAATAAAAGCATTTCTTGTTTCACCTTAATACTGGTCTTGTCTGGTTTTTAGGGTGGGCTCTTGCTAAAATCACTTTCTCCACTCTACAGCTACAAGTTCCAGGTACAGCAAGGACCCTTTTGGCGGAGCTACCCAGTCGGGGTAGCCAGAGTCCGTCACAACTGGTTGGCAGCAGTGGGATGCTTCCTTCTACCTGGAACATCCAAACCACCATCAGGCCCACTTCAGATGGAGCAGCGGTACTCTGGGCTTAAAAGAAGTACCCTTAAAGACTTTTTGGAAGTTTGTGGATGAGTGGCCAGCATCAAATCCAATGCAGCGATAATTGCCGAGCTGATGGAAGGTGATCAGGCCAGTGAGCCCGGCAGCAGCCGGGGCAGTGACCAGGCCAGCGAGCCCTCAACTGGGGGGACTGAGATGTCCGAGGTACACCCCACAAGATCATCATGCAGAATATTGCGGACACTACACGCCTCAAAATGCTGGAGGTCCAGAAAACTATGGGGGAAGACACACCCGCCGACCTGAGGCCCACTTCCCTCCAGAAAATGGTACCCCATGAGGTTTTCCATGCCTTTAAAGATGGAGAGGAGGAGATTGATCGATACCTGCAGGGTGTGAGCTGCAGGGTATCACTGACGCTGACAGGGTTACACTCCTGATTGGGAAGCTGTCGGGGAGGGCCTTGGATGCCTTTGAGGCCATTCCCCTGGATGACAAGTAGAACTATGAGCGGGTGAAGGAGCGCATCTTGGCTAGGAATGCCATCACTCCTGAGGCTCACCATCTGAAGTTCCGGAGCCTGAGGAGGAGAGAGGGGCAACCCTTCACAGAGTGGACTCACTAGTTCACCCACTCCCTGGACTGTTGGTTTTCAGGTTGCCAAGTAACTACCCTGGCCCAAGCCTCCCAGCTCATCCTTATGGAACATTTTTATGACCACTCCCTGTCGGAGGTATGAGAATGGGTCAGGGATCAGAAACCTGAGACAGTGGATTAATCTGCCATCCTGGCAGACCAATTCTTGGATGCCTGATGCACGGTTCGACCTGAACCCTGTCCAACAGCCCGCTCCACTCCTGCACCTCCTCGGCCTCCAGTGATCCACCGGCATCCTCCTGCTCCCACCAGCTCCACTTCGCTCTTCTGGACCCAGTCCGCCCTGGAAGACAGGAATCCTGTGCTACGGGTGTGATCAAGTGGGCAATGTACTGTCGGTGACAATCAGCTGCACCATCACCAGTCGGTATGGATCAACAGCCAGCAGGCCCAAGGACCGTGGGACAGCAAAGCCACCATTACTCTTGTCCAGCCACACCTGGTCACCAGCTCGGACAAGACAAAGAAATCCATTACAGTTTGTGTAGCTGGGAGTAAGGTGCTCCGGATCCCTATAGCACGAGTTTATCTAGACTGGGGTGCTGGCTCCCGTGCTGTCGAAGTGGGAGTCATGGCCCACTTGCCGGCAGAAGTCTTGTTGGGAAACGACTTGGGGCATCTGGCATCCTCCTTCATTATGTATGGCCCCATGGATACTTGCCCAATCACCACCCACCAACAAGCAAGGCTCCAAGCTGCTGCACTCGACACCACCCACCTGACTACTACCCCGACTGACCCCCTGTCTCCTGGGCTTCCCCCTCTGACTTTGCCCAGGAGACGTTAAACAATCCGAAATTAGCTCCTTACCGAGCCTGGGCGGGGACGGACCCAGGAGGGTTAGGAGGGGACCACTTTGAGTGAGATAGAGGACTTCTGTACCGGATTACAGAGGGTTGTAGGAGCAAGCAGATGCCCAAGCAGCAGTTGGTGGTACCGCAAAAGTTTCGGTATGACCTGCTGCGCATCGGGCATGACATTCCCCTGGCAGGACATTTAGGGATGACTAGGACCCGCCACAGACTGACCCATACCTTCTTCTGGCCCAGGATTACAGGAGACGTTAGGCAGTACTGCCGTACCTGCAACATTTGTCAGAGAGTAGGGAAGACGGGTGACCACTCTAAAACCTCCCTGCATCCGCTCCCTATCATCGATGTACCGTTCAGCAGAATAGCTGTTGACATAGTTGGCCCATTGCCCCGTCCCAGTCCCTCGGGAAAAAGATATATACTGACGGTAGTAGACTACGCTACCCGGTACCCGGAGGCAATCGCCCTAACTAAAATCCAGAAAGAGAACGTAGCCGATGCTCTGCTCCGGATCTTTGCCAGAGTGGGACCAAGGAACTCAGTTTACTGCCGAGCTCACCCAGCAGCTATGGAGGCTTTGCGGGGGAAGACCCCAGCCAAGTTCTCCATACCACCCCCACCCAGATCAATGGGTTATGTGAGAGGTTTAACTGGAAACTGAAGCAGTTTTGCTCCCTATCCTGGCCACTTCTAACCCATCCAAACATTTTTGTTTTCATACAGATACCTCCATGTTCAGGTTGGGAGCAGTGCTGAGCCAGGTAGATGAGGAGAGCCATGAACACCCCTACATCAGCAGAAAATTACTACCTCAAGAAGTAGGCTACGCAGCAGTGGAAAAGGAGTGCTTGGCACTGGTGTAAGCTCACAAGAAACTACAGCTATACCTATATGGGAGGTCCTTAACAGTGCTCACCGACCACAACCCACTGGTATGGGTAAACCTGGTTTCTGGGGACAATGGACGTCTATTGTGGTGGAGCTTAGCCTTGCAGCCCTTCAACTTTACAATTCAGTATCGGCCGGGAAAAAGTAACGGCAATGTAGATGGCCTCTCCCGGCAAACTGAATTGGAATAGAACAACCGGACAGCCCCAAGCCAACACGACAGCATCTAACCTGGTCTGCCAGACTTTAAAGGGAGGAGCACTGTCACAGATACCAGGCTGCCAAGGCTACCTCCTCCCATATTGTTGATTATTGTGTCCCCACCAGACCCCATTTTATTGTTACCCTGATTGCACGATGTCACAGAAAGAGCTGATCTCTGCCCGCTTGGCCCTTCATAACTTGCCAGGCTTGGAACTACTCGCCGGCTGGGCTTGCTAGAGGTACCCGCTGAACTTTAACTTTAAGGGTTAATAGTATTGGGGTATTCTTGCAATGGGGTTGTGGTAGTTTGCGCTAGTGCAATGAATAGCACTCACAAAATAATAGCCAGCTGCAAAAAAAACATTAACCAAAAAAGGGCTCGTTTCCATTGAACCGAAATTATGTTTGCACGTGGTCGCAAACCGATAAATATGCTGTCAGAAGCAATATCGTTTATCAACTGCTTCCAATGGCCCGTTATAACTTAATATTTTCGGGTCCATAGAAAGTATTAGAAGCTGTTAAGTGATAACTTATACCAGGTTTCCAATTAAAGCGGAAACAGTTAATGCAAGGTCGGAGGCTGTCAATAAATTGAGAAAAATTACACCCAGCTCAACTAGGTGTTAAAGAGGAAAAAGGAGCTTTTTGAGACCTAATTACTAGTGAAATTTTAAAACTTGCAAATAATTCAAGTGTTTCAATGTTGAAAAAACTGAAATATGTAATATTTATTGTCCCATGTATAGGAATAGTTGCACTTATGTTCTTATGGAAATGTCAGTATGTATGTAAATATAAAAATATATGCAAACACATATCTACAAAATTCAAACTAGACCTATGCCAAGGGCAGCAATACATATTACATATATTAATAAAGTGGAAAATATAATTATAATAAAAAAATAGTATTTGCTTATAGTTAAAAAAATATGTATTATAAATAAGTGTATCTTTTTTTTTGTTTCTCTTTAGAGGTGATCAGATAAGGAGCGCAGACGTTAAACATAAATTTTATATTGTAAGGTCGGGTTACCATAGCAACTAATTGATTTTCAAGAAATCCGATGTCGGATGGAAGCATTAACATAACGTTATCTTACTCCTACACGAAAAGAGCAACTGCATGCAATGCGCAAAATATTTCAATGGAAACCTGGTACTAAAATGGAGGCGTTTACTACTTTTAGCTGTTGGCAACTTCGGTAGCTTACAGCATTTTTTACGTCTCAATGGTAGCGAGCCACAATAGGGGATCTATGGAAATGCAATAACTATTTATGTAATTCTAACTACTGATATTTAAAGGGACAGTCAAGTAAAAAAGGGCATGTAATTTTAAACAACTTTCCAATTTACTTTTATTACCAATTTTGCTTTGTTCTCTTGGTATTCTTAGTTGAAAGCTAAACCTAGGAGGTTCATATGCTCTTTTCTTAGACCTTGAAGGCCGCCTCTAATCTGAAAGCATTTTGACAGTTTTTCACCACTAGAGGGCGTTAGTTCATGTGTTTCATATAGATAACATTAAGCTCAGGCACGTGAAGCTCCTAGGAGTCAGAACTGATTAGCTAAAAATGCAAGTCTGTCAAAAGAACTGAAATAAGGGGGCAGTTTGCAGAGGTAAAAAGTGTATTTATATAACTGTGCTGGTTATGCAAAACTGGGGAATGGGTAATAAAGGGATTATCTACCTTTTTAAACCACAAAATGTCTGGTGTTGACTAGTGATGTCGCAAACTTAAAATTTTCCGTTCGCGAACGGCAAACGCGAACTTCCTCAAATGTTTGTGAACGGGCGAACCGGGCAAACCGCCATTGACTTCAATAGGCAGCAACTTTTAAAACCCACAGGGACTCTTTCTGGCCACAATAGTGAGGGAAAAGTTGTTTCAAGGGTACTAACACCTGGACTGTGGCATGCCGGAGGGGGATCCATGGCAAAACTCCCACGTAAAATTACATAGTTGATGCAGAGTCTGGTTTTAATCCATAAAGGGCATAAATCACCTAACATTCCTAAATTGTTTGGAATAACGTGCTTTAAAACATCTGGTATGATGTTGTATCGATCAGGTAGTGTAAGGGTTACGCCCGCTTCACAGTGACAGACCAAACTCCCCGTTTAACGCACCGCAAACAACCGCAAACAGTCCATTTGCACAACCGCAAACTCCCCATTTGTACAAGGTTGGATACCAAGCTAGCTATGTCCCGTTCCTTGTCCTCACTGATGTCATTGAAGGTCTCTTCCTCCACCCAGCCACGTACAACATCAAGGGTCCCCGAAAGGTGACAACAAGCCCCCTGGGACGCCTGCTGTGTTTGGTCTTCCACCTCCTCAAAGCCACCTTCCTCCTCTGACTCCTCTTCTTCAGACTCCTCTCTCTGCATTGCCTCTCTCTGCGTTATTATAAGGTGTGTTAAGTACTACTATTCTTATCAGTTTAATCTCTGTTACGTCCCCTATCAGGGGACGTGTATATGGCATGGATTTTAGGAACCGGGAGATGGAAAAAGATGCTTGGTTGGTCCTCCTAATTCAAATTTGGGGCACTGCGCGTGCAATCGTGGCCGGACTTTTAGCCGACGGACATTTGGCCGACGGACATTTGGCCGAAACACAAGTGGCTGTCACAAATCAGTCCGGCCACAAGATAGATAGATTTGATAGATAGATAGATACATAGATTAGATAGATAGATCAATAGATGCAATATACATTTGATAGATACGATAGATAGATAGATAGATAGATTTGATAGATAAATAGATATATTTGATAGATAGATAATTTCCAAGACAGAGAATTACAAGACGTGCGGTCTGGGGCCCATGGTAAGGTTCCCAGAGGCAGTTGCGGCGCCAGGGGACGTGTATATGGCATGGATTTTCGGAACCGGGAGATGGAAAAAGATGCTTGGTCGGTCCTCCTACTTCAAATTTGGGGCACTGGCCGCGCAATCTACTGTGCCACCAGATATGAGTGATGTGTTAAGTAGTACTATTCTGATCAGTTTAATCCCTGTTATGTCCCCTATCAGGGGACGTGTATATGGCATGGATTTTAGGAACCGGGAGATGGAAAAAGATGCTTGGTCGGTCCTCCTACTTCAAATTTTGGTCACTGCGCGTGCAATTGTGGCCGGACTTTTAGCCGACGGACATTTGGCCGACGGACATTTGGCCGAAACATAAGTGGCTGTCAGAAAACAGTCCGGCCACGAGATAGATAGATTTGATAGATAGATAGATACATAGATTAGATAGATAGATCAATAGATGCAATATACATTTGATAGATATGATAGATAGATAGATAGGTAGATAGATTTGATAAATAAATAGATAGATTTGATAGATAGATAATTTCCCAGACAGACAATTACAAGACGTGCGGTCTGGGACCCATGGTAAGGTTCCCAGAGGCAGTTGCGGCGCCAGGGGACGTGTATATGGCATGGATTTTCGGAACCGGGAGATGGAAAAAGATGCTTGGTCGGTCCTCCTACTTCAAATTTGGGGCACTGCGCCTGCAATCGTGGCCAGACTTTTAGCCGACGGACATTTGGCCGACACACAAGTGGCTGTCACAAAACAGTCCGGCCACGAGATAGATTTGATAGGAGTGGTGTGTTAAGTAGTAATATTCTGATCAGCTTAATCCCTGTTACGCCCCCTATCAGGGGACGTGTATATGGCATGGATTTTAGGAACCGGGAGATGGAAAAA
Source organism: Bombina bombina (assembly GCF_027579735.1). Taxonomy (NCBI): domain Eukaryota; kingdom Metazoa; phylum Chordata; class Amphibia; order Anura; family Bombinatoridae; genus Bombina; species Bombina bombina. Next base: position 403,091,807 of record NC_069505.1, on the reverse strand, counting down.
GATGCTTGGTCGGTCCTCCTACTTCAAATTTGGGGCACTGCGCCTGCAATCGTGGCCAGACTTTTAGCCGACGGACATTTGGCCGACGGACATTTGGCCGAAACACAAGTGGCTGTCACAAAACAGTCCGGCCACGAGATAGATAGATTTGATAGATAGATAGATACATAGATTAGATAGATAGATCAATAGATGCAATATACATTTGATAGATACGATAGATAGATTTGATAGATAAATAGATAGATTTGATAGATAATTTCCCAGACAGAGAATTACAAGACGTGCGGTCTGGGACCCATGGTAAGGTTCCCAGAGGCAGTTGCGGCGCCAGGGGACGTGTATATGGCATGGATTTTAGGAACCGGGAGATGGAAAAAGATGCTTGGTCGGTCCTCCTACTTCAAATTTAGGGCAATTTAATCCCTGTTACGTGCTTTTTTTTTTGGTTTGGTTTTTGAAGCCACAGTGCAGCACCAGAGGCCAGAAAAATTTGGCATGTACACATGCCTGAAAAATTAGGTATTGTTGCAGCTGCTGCTGTAGCAGCGGCCAGAAAAATTGATGTTTGTTTCCCAGGTAGAAAGTGCCCGAAAACATTGCAGCTTGAACCCTAGTTGGTGGCGGATAAGTCACGCAAGTCATCCGGCATTCGAAGATAAAATACAGCAGCGTGTGGACCATTTTTAGCCCAAGGCAGTTCATCTCATCAGGCCTTTTTTAGTCGAATGTATTGCCCAATGTCAGTCCCTTCGGGATCCATCCCTCATTCATCTTAATAAAGGTGAGGTAATCTAGACTTTTTTGACCTAGGCGACTTCTCTTCTCAGTGACAATACCTCCTGCTGCACTGAAGGTCCTCTTTCTGACAGGACACTTGAAGCGGGGCAGGCCAGAAGTTCTATTGCAAATTGGGATAGCTCAGGCCACAGGTCAAGCCTGCACACCCAGTAGTCAAGGGGTTCATCGCTCCTCAGAGTGTTGAGATCTGCAGTTAAGGCGAAGTAGTCTGCTACCTGTCGGTCGAGTCGTTCTCTGAGGGTGGACCCCGAAGGGCTGTGGCGATGCATAGGACTTAAAAAGCTCTGCATGTCCTCCATCAACAACACGTCTGTAAAGCGTCCTGTCCTTGCCGGCGTGGTTGTGGGAGGAGGAGGATTACTTTCACCTCTTCCCCTGTTAGATTCCTGTTGTGCTGTGACATCACCCTTATACGCTGTGTAAAGCATACTTTTTAATTTATTTTGGAACTGCTGCATCCTTTCCGACTTGCGGTAATTCTGTAACATTTCAGGCACTTTATGCTTATACCGGGGGTCTAGTAGTGTGTGTAATGATGTGTATGCTTTATGTTATAGTTTAAGTTCAATAGTTATGCTTAGTTCACTCTGTGCACTACAAACAGTTAACATTTTAGTCATGTGATTGGAGGGGGCGGGCAGTTATTGTTAAGATGGATGCTGCTGAATAAAGTCTGTTTATCATCATCACATGGTACCAGAAGTGGGGTGAAAAGTGACATGGTAGCAAACAGCAACACAAAGAACATTCCTTCTCTGGATTTAGAGTCAGGGAACATTTCTGATAACTGGTCAAAGTGGAGGGAGCTGATTGAACTTGTGTTTGCAGGCCCAGATGCAGACAGATGGACTGAGCAACAGAAGGCAGCACACTTTTTGATATGTGTGGGACAAAAGGGACGTGATGTATGCAGAGCCTGGCAGGCAAGTGGGGATATCACTGCAGATGACAAAAAAAAACCAGAGGTATTGTTTGCAAAGTTTGAAGCATACTGCAATCCAAGGAAAAACATCACAGTGCAGAGGAAAATGTTTTATGAGAGGAATCAGTGTGGAGGTGAATCTGTGGATGAATGGGTGACACAGCTGCGCTTGCTTGCCAAAGACTGTGCTTTTTATGATGCAGGTGATATGATAAAAGACCGTATTCTGATGGGCAGTAAGTTTAAAGAAGTTCAGGAAAAGCTGCTGCAGGAAGAAGATTTAAATCTTGAGAAAGCCATCAGGATTGCTAGAGCATATGAAATGTCAAGAAAGGACATGCAGGTACTGGAAGGAACACAACACCAGATCAGTGCTATAGAAAATGAAAGCAGCAGATACTGGCACAAGGGGATGAAAGGCAAGTGGGACACTGGGACAAGTAACACACAAGCAACCTGTGGCTACTGTGGAAACATGCACAACAAAAATGCTGCCTGTCCTGCAAGGTGGCAGATATGTAATAAATGCAAGAAAAGAGGACATTTTGCCAGGGTGTGTAAACTGTTTTCCCATATTGCAAGGACACAAACACAGGCTGTACACGCCATAGAGGACAATGATGACAATGCAGGGTTAGACTCAGATTGCACCCAAATATATCTTGCAGCAGTACAGAAATCACACAAGTCTGCAGATGAAGCAAATGTAACCCTACAGATAGGGGCTCACAAAACTCCAGTCACATTCAAAATAGATACAGGGGCACAAGTAAACTGTGTGCCAAGCCACACATACCTGGAACTCCTTAGAAATGAATTCCCCTTAGAGACTCAAGACCTACCAAAACTGTTGGGATATGGTGGTGAAAAGCTGAAAGTGATGGGTCGCTGCCATGCAAAATGTTTTTACAAGGGATCTGAAAAGGTCTTACAATTGTTTGTGATAGAAACAAAAGCCCCAGCAGTATTAGGTCTAAAAACAAGTAAAGATATTGGACTTGTAAAGATCATTATGGCTGTGGATGGTGGGTGCAGCGAACTGTCAAAGGACAAGCATGAGTACAGTGATCTATTCAAAGGCCTAGGGTGCCTCCCCGGGATTAGCCGCATACGTATAAAAGAGGGTGCACAGCCTGTCATTCATGCCCCAAGGAAAATACCTCTATCCCTTGAGGCTAAAGTCAAACAAGAACTAACTAGGATGGAGAAGTTGGGGGTAGTAAAAAAGGTCACAGAACCATCAGAATGGGTCAGTTCTATGGTTGTGGTAGAGAAGAAAAACACAGGCGCAATTCGTATTTGCATTGACCCACGTGATTTGAACAAAGTAATAATGAGAGAACACTACAAACTCCCCACTATAGATGATATAGCTCACAAGCTAGTAGGAGCAACAGTGTTTAGTGTACTAGATGCACAATCTGGTTACTGGCAATTGCGTCTTGATGAACCCAGCAGTCACCTGACCACTTTCAACTCCCCCTTTGGACGATGGCGTTTCACAAGGGTACCTTTCGGCATTGATTCTGCTCAGGAGATATTTCAAAAGAAATCACATGATTTGATTGCTGGTCTACATGGTGTTGAAGTAATAATTGATGATTTGCTGGTTTATGGAAAGGATCGTACAGAACATGACGAAAACCTTATTGCCTTACTCAAGCGGTGTCGGGAGAAAAATCTTAAACTCAATCCAAACAAAATGCAAATTGGGGTAGAAGAGGTTACATATTTTGGACACCTTCTAACCAAAGAGGGTTTAAAGCCTGATCCAAAGAAGATAACAGCAGTTATTAGCATGAAGGCCCCATCCTCCAGGAAGGAACTAGAGACATCATTAGGCATTTTTAATTATCTATCCAAGTTTTCTCAGGGCCTCGCTCAGCTGACAGCCCCACTACGTGCATTGCTACAAAGGGATGCTATTTGGTCTTGGGATGCAAACATGGAAAAGACATTTGAGAAAGTAAAAAAACTGATCACTAAACATCCGGGGCCAATACTGAAATATTTTGACGTAAACTGCAACACTGTGCTTCAAGTGGATGCATCCCAGTTTGGGTTAGGTGCTGTGCTAATGCAACAAGGACATCCTGTTGCATATGCTTCACGAGCTCTGACAACAACACAAGCCAATTATGCTCAAATTGAGAAGGAGATGTTGGCCATTGTAAATGGATGTGAGAAATTTCACCAGTATATCTATGGTCGCCCAGTGGTTGTGGAAACTGATCACAAACCATTGGAGTACATCATGCAAAAACCACTATCTGCTATACCTCCATGCCTGCAGAGGATGGTTATGAAACTACAACAGTATGATATCACAGTGAAATATAAACCAGGAAAGGAAATTCCGATGGCAGATACGCTGTCTAGGGTGTTTCCAGAAGGACATGAAGCACGGGATGAACCTGAATTGGAAGAACAGGTACATACAGTACTAGTAAATATTTCAATAGCTGATGTACGGCTGGAAAAAATTAGACAAGATACCAAACAAGATAAAGTACTAGAAAAACTAATTCGTGTCATGTGCAATGGCTGGCCAGAAAAACGAAAGAAGCTTTCTCCTGAGTTGCAGGGATTCTGGCCTGTGAGAAATGAACTATCCTTTCATACGGATATCATATTCATGGGTGACCGTATTGTTATTCCTAAATCACAGCAGGCAGAAATATTGGAGCAAATTCACCAGGGACATTTGGGCATTACTCTTTGTAAGCGCAGAGCACGGGATGTGGTTTACTGGCCTAATTTGGACCTTGATATTGAGACACTTGTGAAGACATGTGAAACCTGCCAGACATTTCAAAAAAACAATGCAAAAGAACCTCTCACACCATGGAACACTCCTTCACGGGCATGGCAGAGACTGGCCACAGATATTTTTCATTTTGAGGACAACCACTACCTGATAGTAGTAGATTACTACAGCAAATTCTTTGAGTTAGTACAGCTGAGAAATCTAAAAGCATCAGCAATCATATGGGCTTTCAAAACAATACTCTCGAGACATGGAATGTGTGAAGAACTTGTGTCTGATAATGGCCCGCAATTCTCAAGTGCTGAATTCCAGTGCTTTCTGCGTGAATGGGGAGTCAGGCACAAACCAGTAAGTCCGTATCACTCACAGGCCAATGGTTTAGCTGAGAAGTATGTTGGCATAGCCAAATCCATTATCCGAAAAGCACAATCATCAGGGCAGGATGTGTACCTAGGCCTGTTAAACTATCGTGCAACACCCATGGAGGGTTTATGTTCACCTGCACAGATGCTCATGGGTAGAGCACTGAGGACCACAGTGCCTATTGCACCACATAAATTGCAGCCTCAGACTATCCCACAGGATCAGGTAACAGGTCAGAGGAATATAAACATGAAAAAACAAAAGCTGTATTTTGACAAATCTACCAAGTTACTTGGTCCACTCAGGGCTGGGCAAGCTGTGAGACACAGAGTCACTGGGGATACATGGGAACCTGCTCGAATTCTCAGTGAAGCTAATTCACCAAGGTCATATATAATCAAAACCAAGTGTGGACAGAAACTGAGACGCAACAGGCGTCATCTTCGACCAGACACTGCAGCTGATACTCTACTCGGGGAACCAAGCAGCAATGACAATAAAGAGCAAAGCAATGAATGTACAGAATTCCCTAACATGGATGTAAAGTCTACTGAGGACTTTGAGGACAACATAAGTGTATCAGCTTGTGATAATGCTGGGAATGACTCTCAACCTGACACTGATTGTACTGCTAGTGAGCCAGCAGTTACTTTCTCTCGTTATGGTCGAGCTATCAAACCAAAAATATGGGAAGTCTTTGTCTCATATTAAGTGTTTCATATTTGAAGGGGGAGATGTAATGATGTGTATGCTTTATGTTATAGTTTAAGTTCAATAGTTATGCCTAGTTCACTCTGTGCACTACAAACAGTTAACATTTTAGTCATGTGATTGGAGGGGGCGGGCAGTTATTGTTAAGATGGATGCTGATGAATAAAGTCTGTTTTCCTGTTCTCTCTCCTTGCTGTTTGCTAATACATTATAAAGATCATCACAGTGTGGACACCCAGTACAGGTCGTTCTCCTTCAGCCTTTTTATACGAGGGTCCCTCAACAGGCACGACAGCATGAAAGACCCCATCGGTTGGATGCCGAGCTACTCATGTCCCGTTCCTCATCCTCAGTGATCTCACTGAAGGTATCTTCTTCCCCCCAGCCACGTACAACACCACCGGTACCAGATAGGTGACAACGAGCACCCTGGGATGCCTGTTGTGGTTGGTCTTCCTCCTCCTCCTCAAAGCCACATTCCTCCTCTGACTCCTCTTCCTCACAATCCTCTTCCAGCATTGCCGCTGGTCCAGCAAGCGATGCTGATAAGGCTGTTTCTGGTGGTGATGGTGAGCACAACTCTTCCTCTTCCTCTTCACACTCATCTACGGCCTGATCCAGCACTCTTCGCAGGGCACGCTCCAGGAAGAAAACAAATGGCATGATGTCGCTGATGGTACCTTCGATGCGACTGACTAGGTTTGTCAACTCCTCAAAAGGACGCATGAGCCTACAGGCATTGCGCATGAGCATCCAGTAACATGGCAAAAAAATCCCCAGCTCCGCAGAGGCTGTCCTAGCACCCCGCTCATACAAATATTCGTTAACGGCTTTTTCTTGTTGGTGCAGGCGGTCGAACATTAGGAGTGTTGAATTCCAACGTGTCGGGCTGTCGCAAATCAAGCGCCTCACTGGCATGTTGTTACGCCGCTGGATATCTGAAAAGTGCGCCATGGCCGTGTAGGAACGCCTCAAATGGCCACACACCTTCCTGGCCTGCTTCAGGACGTCCTGTAAGCCTGGGTACTCATGCACAAAGCATTGTACGATCAGATTACACACATGTGCCATGCACGGCACATGTGTCAACTTGCCCAATTTCAATGCCGCCACAAAATTACTTCCGTTGTCAGAAACCACTTTGCCTATCTCCAGTTGGTGCGGAGTCAGCCACTGATCCACCTGTGCGTTCAGGGCAGACAGGAGTGCTGGTCCGATGTGACTCTCTGCTTTCAGGAAAGTCAACCCCAAGACGGCGTGACACTGCCGTATCCGGGATGTGGAATAGTACCTGGGGAGCTGCGGGGGTGCCGTTGATGTGGAGCAAGATGCAGCAGCAGAAGAGGACTCAGCCGAGGAGGTTATGGAAGAGGATGGAGTAGGAGGAGTAGAGGAGGTGGCAGCAGGCCTGCCTGCAAGTCGTGGCGGTGTCACCAACTCCTCTGCAGAGCCACGCATTCCATGCTTGGCAGCCGTCAGCAGGTTTACCCAATGCGCAGTGTAGGTGATATACCTGCCCTGACCATGCTTTGCAGACCAGCTATCAGTGGTCAGATGGACCCTTGCCCCAACACTGTGTGCCAGACATGCCATTACTTCCTTTTGCACAATCGAGTACAGGTTGGGGATTGCCTTTTGTGCAAAGAAATTTCGGCCGGGTACCTTCCACTGCGGTGTCCCAATAGCTACAAATTTTTTGAACACCTCAGACTCCACCAGCTTGTATGGTAAAAGCTGGCGGGCTAAGAGTTCAGACAAGCCAGCTGTCAGACGCCGGGCAAGAGGGTGACTTTGTGACATTGGCTTCTTACGCTCAAACATGTCCTTGACAGACACCTGACTGTGGGCAGATGAGCAGGAACTGCTCCGGAAGAGAGACGGAGTGGCGGATGGTTGAGAGGGGGCAAGGAGGACAGCAGTGGTTGACGTGGCTGAAGATGCTGGACCAGGAGGAGGATGGCGGCTTTGAGTTTGTGTGCTGCTTCTACTCATGTGTTGATCCCATAGGCGTTTGTGATGTGCGATCATGTGCCTTCGCAAAGCAGTTGTACCTAGGTGGGTGTTGGACTTCCCACGACTCAGTTTCTTTTGGCACAGGTTGCAAATGGCATCGCTGTTGTGGCAGACACACAAAAAAAATGCCACACTGCTGAGCTCTGCGATGACGGCATTCTGGTGGTGGCAACAGCATGCGTTGAATGGCGTGCTGTCTGGCTGACCCCGGGTGCCGATGCATGCTGTCTGACTGTGCCACTAGCTCCTTGCGACGACCTCCCCCTGCTTCCAACTCGTCTCCTCCTCCTCCTCTCTATCTCCCCATCTGAACTTTCCCCCTGTTCTTCTTCTCTTCTAGCGGGCACCCACGTGACATCCACGGACGCATCGTCATCATCAACCGCTTCACTTGTATCTGAAAAATCAACAAAGGAAGCAGCAGCGGGTACAACAACATCATCATCACACCGTATGTCCATGTCTGTAATGCTGCCTGACTGAGACATATCACTGTTATCTACATCCTCTGTCAATGATGGTTGCGCATCACTCATTTCTTCCAACTGATGTGTAAATAACTCCTCTGACACATCAAGTGAAGCGGCTGTGGTGCTAGTGTTGGTGGTGGCGGCAGGCGGGCGAGTGGTAACTTGAGAGGTGCCCAAAGATAAGCTAGAGGAGGATGGTGCATCAAGGTTCGGAGCGGAAGCTATAGAAGATTGGGTGTCCTGTGTTAAAAAGTCAACTATGTCCTCCTCAGAACTTTTCGAGTTCATGGTACGTGGCCTCTGAACACTGGGCATTATTCTAGGGCCAAAGGGAATCACAGCACCACAACCACGACGGCACCTGCGGGGTGGCCTGCCTCTGCCTGTCATTTTTTTTTTTAAATGTACACTTACACTACTATTAAACAAGATATGAGTGGTGGCACTGGGCAAGTGGGCCCAGTATAAGCTGTGAGCCTGACACAAAAAAGCAGACTGATGTTTCACAGTCCAAAAATTTTTTTTTGTTTTTAAATGTACACTTACACTACTATTAAACAAGATATGAGTGGTGGCACTGGGCAAGTGGGCCCAGTATAAGCTGTGAGCCTGACACAAAAAAGCAGACTGATGTTTCACAGTCTAAAAAGTTTTTTTTGTTTTTAAATGTACACTTACACTACTATTAAACAAGATATGAGTGGTGGCACTGGGCAAGTGGGCCTGGCACACACGCTGGCAGGCAGGCAACTGCAATTAGATTACACAAGCAGACTGATGTTTCACAGTCAAAAAAAGTTTTTTTTTTTAAATTTACACTACTGTTACAACAGATATGAGTGGTGGCACTGGGCAAGTGGGCACAGTATACGCTGTGAGCCTGGCACACACGCTGGCAGGCAGGCAGGCAACTGCAATTAGATTACACAAGCAGACTGATGTTTCACAGTCAAAAAAGTTTTTTTTTTAAATTTACACTACTGTTACAACAGATATGAGTGGTGGCACTGGGCAAGTGGGCCTGGCACACACGCTGGCAGGCAGGCAACTGCAATTAGATTACACTAGCAGACTGATGTTTCACAGTCAAAAAAGTTTTTTTTTTTTTAAATTTACACTACTGTTACACCAGATATGAGTGGTGGCACTGGGCAAGTGGGCACAGTATACGCTGTGAGCCTGGCACACACGCTGGCAGACAGGCAACAGCACTTAGATTACACAAGCAGACTGATGTTTCACAGTCAAAAAAGTTTTTTGTTTTTTAATTTACACTACTGCTACTGTTACACCAGATATGAGTGGTGGCACTGGGCAAGTGGGCCTGGCACACACGCTAGCAGGCAGGCAACTGCAATTAGATTACACTAGCAGACTGATGTTTCACAGTCAAAAAAGTTTTTTTTTTTAAATTTACACTACTGTTACACCAGATATGAGTGGTGGCACTGGGCAAGTGGGCCTGGCACACACGCTGGCAGGCAGGCAACTGCAATTAGATTACACTAGCAGACTGATGTTTCACAGTCAAAAAAGTTTTTTTTTTTTTAAATTTACACTACTGTTACACCAGATATGAGTGGTGGCCCTGGGCAAGTAGGCCTGGCACACACGCTGGCAGGCAGGCAACTGCAATTAGATTACACTAGTAGACTGATGTTTCACAGTCAAAAAAAGTTTTTTTTTTTTAAATTTACACTACTGTTACACCAGATATGAGTGGTGGCACTGGGCAAGTAGGCCTGGCACACACGCTGGCAGGCAGGCAACTGCAATTAGATTACACTAGTAGACTGATGTTTCACAGTCAAAAAAAGTAGTTTTTTTTTAAATTTACACTACTGTTACACCAGATATGAGTGGTGGCACTGGGCAAGTGGGCCTGGCACACACGCTGGCAGGCAGGCAACTGCAATTAGATTACACTAGCAGACTGATGTTTCACAGTCAAAAAAGTTTTTTTTTTTTAAATTTACACTACTGTTACACCAGATATGAGTGGTGGCACTGGGCAAGTGGGCCTGGTACACACGCTGGCAGGCAGGCAACTGCAATTAGATTACACAAGCAGACTGATGTTTCACAGTCAAAAAAGTTTTTTTTTTTTTAAATTTACACTACTGTTACAACAGATATGAGTGGTGGCACTGGGCAAGTGGGCCTGGCACACACGCTGGCAGGCAGGCAACTGCAATTAGATTACACTAGCAGACTGATGTTTCACAGTCAAAAACGTTGTTTTTTTTAAATTTACACTACTGTTACACCAGATATGAGTGGTGGCACTGGGCAAGTGGCTTGGCAGGCAAGCAACTGCAATTAGATTACACAGAAAAAATAATAATGATGTTCTAGCCCTAAAAAGGGCTTTTTGGGGTGCTGTCCTTACAGCAGAGATTAGATGAGTCCTTCAGGACTGTAGTGGACACTGAATACACTAGCCTAGCTATCAATTTCCCTATAAAATCACCAGCAGCTACACTGTCCCTCCTCTCACTAAGAAAGCAGCTTCCGAATGAATCTAAAATGGCTGCTGTCCAGGAGCTGGAAGGGTCTGGGAGGGAGGGTCTGCTGCTGATTGGCTGGAATGTGTCTGCAGACTGTGAGATACAGGGTCAAAGTTTACTCAATGATGACGAATAGGGGGCGGATCGAACATCGCATATGTTCGCCCGCCGCGGCGAGCGCGAACATGCTATGTTCGCCGGGAACTATTCGCTGGCGAACTATTCGCGACATCACTAGTGTTGACGTCTCTTTAAGTACATCATTCCTGATCTCATTAATTCTATCATTTGAAAATCATTTTGCTAGTGCAAAATTTAAGGGACACTAAACCAAAATTTTGTCTTTTCTGATTCAAAAAGAGTAAACAATTTTAAGCAACTTTCTTATTTTCTCCTTACTATCAGTTTTTCTTTGCTCTCTTGCTCTCTTTATTTAAAAATCATTTGTTTAAAGCTTAGGAGCCAGTCCATTTTAGGTTCAGCACCCTGGATAGCGCTTGCTTATTGGTGGCTACATTTAGCAAACCAATAAGCAAGCATAACCCAGATTCTGAGCTAAAAATGGCCCGGTGTTATATCGAAAACTCCAAGACATCGAAAACTCCAAGATTACATCACTTCCTGTAAATCCATACATCTGATTGGTTGTGCATCCTGTCCCTAACGGAGACACGGGCCAATCAGATGAGACTTATTGCCTATCTTCACTATTTTGCCTCCGTCTGGGGGGTTCAAGGGGGACGAAGCCTCACTTGTAAACCTCATTCCCCAAGGTTTACTTGGGGTGGATGTTAGAGGATCAGGGGTGCACCCCCCAGACTGAGGCAAAAACAGATAGTGAAAATGGAAGAGTCACTGCAAGTGACGTCATCTTGAAATTTTCAATTTCTTGGAGTTTTTCAACAGAACACCGGCTCTTAAGCTTAACATTCCTGCTTTTTAAATAAAGATAGAAAGAGAACGAAGAAAATTTGATTATAGCAGTAAATTAGAAAGTTGCTTAAAATTACTGCTCTATATGAATCATTAAAGAAAAATATTGTATTTGGTTTAGTATCCCTTTAATTAGACAATTTCTTTTAATTCATTGGCTTTAGTTACAAATGTAGCTTAATTTCTTAAACGAATATTACATATTAAAAATAAAACATTTTTTAAGACCAGTTACGTCAAAAAATTACCATTTGGAGGAGAGTTCATGCTGTCTTCTTCTGTAAAGTCCACATAAACAATAGGACCCCTGTAGCAGATCAGAAAGACAAGTGAAACCACAAGTGTATACAGAAATAGCTTTGATAGAAATAGGCAGAAATAGTACTTACACGTCTCTGGTGGTGACAGAACCTGTGGAGAACAGAAACAAGAAGTTACTTTAAACAGTTTTAAACCAAATGGTACATACTGGTAAATACAGGATCTGACACTGATATAGACACAACTCACTGATACATATTGCACCTCACACACTGATATAGACACAACTCACTGGTACATACTGCACCTCACACACACTGATATAGACACAACTCACTGGTAAATACAGGATCTTACACTGATATAGACACAACTCACTGGTAAATGCAGGATCTTACACTGATATAGACACAACTCACTGGTAAATGCAGGATCTTACACTGATATAGACACAACTCACTGGTAAATACAGGATCTTACACTGATATAGACACAACTCACTGGTAAATGCAGGATCTTACACTGATATAGACACAACTCACTGGTAAATACAGGATCTTACACTGATATAGACACAACTCACTGGTAAATACAGGATCTTACACTGATATAGACACAACTCACTGGTAAATGCAGGATCTTACACTGATGTAGACACAACTCACTGATACATATTGCACCTCACACACTGATATAGACACAACTCACTGGTAAATACAGGATCTTACACTGATGTAGACACAACTCACTGGTAAATGCAGGATCTTACACTGATATAGACACAACTCACTGGTAAATACAGGATCTTACACTGATATAGACACAACTCACTGGTAAATGCAGGATCTTACACTGATATAGACACAACTCACTGGTAAATACAGGATCTTACACTGATATAGACACAACTCACTGGTAAATGCAGGATCTTACACTGATGTAGACACAACTCACTGATACATATTGCACCTCACACACTAATATAGACACAACTCACTGGTACATACTGCACCTCACACACACTGATATAGACACAACTCACTGGTACATACTGTACCTCACACACTGATATAGACACAACTCACTGTTACATACTGCACCTCACACACACAGATATAGACACAACTCACTGGTACATACTGCACCTCACACACTAATATAGACACAACTCACTGATACATATTGCACCTCACACACTAATATAGACACAACTCACTGGTACATACTGCACCTCACACACACTTATATAGACACAACTCACTGGTACATACTGCACCTCACACACACTGATATAGACACAACTCACTGGTACATACTGTACCTCACACACACTGATATAGACACAACTCACTGGTACATACTGTACCTCACACACACTGATATAGACACAACTCACTGGTACATACTGCACCTCACACACTAATATAGACACAACTCACTGGTACATAATGCACCTCACACACTGATATAGACACAACTCACTGGTACATACTGCACCTCACACACTGATATAGACACAACTCACTGGTACATACTGCACCTCACACACTGATATAGACACAACTCACTGGTACATACTGCACCTCACACACTGATATAGACACAACTCACTGGTACATACTGCACCTCACACACTAATATAGACACAACTCACTGGTACATACTGCACCTCACATACACTGATATAGACACACCTCACTGGTATATACTGCACCTCACACACACTGATATAGACACAACTCACTGGTACATACTGTACCTCACACACACTGATATAGACACAACTCACTGATACATACTGTACCTCACACACTGATATAGACACAACTCACTGGTACATACTGCACCTTACACACTGATATAGACACAACTCACTGGTACATACTGCACCTCACACACACTGATATAGACACAACTCACTGGTACATACTGCACCTCACACACACTGATATAGACACAACTAATTGGTACATACTGCACCTCACACACTGATATAGACACAACTCACTGGTACATACTGTACCTCACACACACTGATATAGACACAACTCACTAGTACATACAGCACCTCACACACACTGATATAAACACAACTCACTGGTACATACTGTAACTCACACACTGATATAGACACAACTCACTGGTACATACTGCACCTCACACACTGATATAGACACAACTCACTGGTACATACTGCACCTCACACACACTGATATAGACACAACTCACTGGTACATACTGCACCTCACACACTGATATAGACACAACTTACTTGTACATACTGCACCTCGCACACACTGATATAGACACATCTCACTGGTACATACTGCACCTCACACACACTGATATAGACACAACTCACTGGTACATACTGCACCTCACACACACTGATATAGACACAACTCACTGGTACATACTGCACCTCACACACACTGATATAGACACAACTCACTGGTACATACTGCACCTCACACACACTGATATAGACACAACTCACTGGTACATACTGCACCTCGCACACTGATATAGACACAACTCACTGGTACATACTGCACCTCACACACACTGATAAAGACACAACTCACTGGTACATACTGCACCTCACACACACTGATATAGACACAACTCACTGGTACATACTGCACCTCACACACACTGATATATACACAACTCACTGGTACATACTGCACCTCACACACTGATATATACACAACTTACTGGTACATACTGCACCTCACACACACTGATATAGACACAACTCACTGATATATACTGCACCTCATACACTGATATAGGCACAACTCACTGGTACATACTGCACCTCACACACTGATATAGACACAACTCACTGATACATACTGCACCTCACACACACTGATATAGACACAACTCACTGGTACATACTGTACCTCACACACTGATATAGACACAACTCACTGGTACATACTGCACCTCACACACACTGATATAGACACAACTCACTGGTACATACTGCACCTCACACACACTGATATAGACACAACTCACTGGTACATACTGTACCTCACACACACTGATATAAACACAACTCACTGGTACATACTGCACCTCACACACTGATATAGACACAACTCACTGATACACACTGCACCTCACACACACTGATATAGACACAACTCACTGGTACATACTGCACCTCACACACTGATATAGACACAACTCACTGGTACATACTGCACCTCACACACACTGATATAGACACAACTCACTGGTACATACTGCACCTCACAAACTGATATAGACACAACTCACTGGTACATATTGCACCTCACACACTAATATAGACACAACTCACTGGTACATACTGCACCTCACACACACTGATATAGACACAACTCACTGGTACATACTGTACCTCACACACTGATATAGACACAACTCACTGTTACATACTGCACCTCACACACACAGATATAGACACAACTCACTGGTACATACTGCACCTCACACACTAATATAGACACAACTCACTGATACATATTGCACCTCACACACTAATATAGACACAACTCACTGGTACATACTGCACCTCACACACACTTATATAGACACAACTCACTGGTACATACTGCACCTCACACACACTTATATATACACAACTCACTGGTACATACTGTACCTCACACACACTGATATAGACACAACTCACTGGTACATACTGTACCTCACACACACTGATATAGACACAACTCACTGGTACATACTGCACCTCACACACTAATATAGACACAACTCACTGGTACATAATGCACCTCACACACTGATATAGACACAACTCACTGGTACATACTGCACCTCACACACTGATATAGACACAACTCACTGGTACATACTGCACCTCACACACTGATATAGACACAACTCACTGGTACATACTGCACAACACACACTGATATAGACACAACTCACTGGTACATACTGCACCTCACACACTAATATAGACACAACTCACTGGTACATACTGCACCTCACATACACTGATATAGACACACCTCACTGGTATATACTGCACCTCACACACACTGATATAGACACAACTCACTGGTACATACTGTACCTCACACACACTGATATAGACACAACTCACTGATACATACTGTACCTCACACACTGATATAGACACAACTCACTGGTACATACTGCACCTTACACACTGATATAGACACAACTCACTGGTACATACTGCACCTCACACACACTGATATAGACACAACTCACTGGTACATACTGCACCTCACACACACTGATATAGACACAACTAATTGGTACATACTGCACCTCACACACTGATATAGACACAACTCACTGGTACATACTGTACCTCACACACACTGATATAGACACAACTCACTAGTACATACAGCACCTCACACACACTGATATAAACACAACTCACTGGTACATACTGTAACTCACACACTGATATAGACACAACTCACTGGTACATACTGCACCTCACACACTGATATAGACACAACTCACTGGTACATACTGCACCTCACACACACTGATATAGAAACAACTCACTGGTACATACTGCACCTCACACACTGATATAGACACAACTTACTGGTACATACTGCACCTCGCACACACTGATATAGACACATCTCACTGGTACATACTGCACCTCACACACACTGATATAGACACAACTCACTGGTACATACTGCACCTCACACACACTGATATAGACACAACTCACTGGTACATACTGCACCTCACACACACTGATATAGACACAACTCACTGGTACATACTGCACCTCACACACACTGATATAGACACAACTCACTGGTACATACTGCACCTCGCACACACTGATATAGACACAACTCACTGGTACATACTGCACCTCACACACACTGATAAAGACACAACTCACTGGTACATACTGCACCTCACACACACTGATATAGACACAACTCACTGGTACATACTGCACCTCACACACACTGATATATACACAACTCACTGGTACATACTGCACCTCACACACTGATATATACACAACTTACTGGTACATACTGCACCTCACACACACTGATATAGACACAACTCACTGATATATACTGCACCTCACACACTGATATAGGCACAACTCACTGGTACATACTGCACCTCACACACTGATATAGACACAACTCACTGATACATACTGCACCTCACACACACTGATATAGACACAACTCACTGGTACATACTGTACCTCACACACTGATATAGACACAACTCACTGGTACATACTGCACCTCACACACACTGATATAGACACAACTCACTGGTACATACTGCACCTCACACACACTGATATAGACACAACTCACTGGTACATACTGTACCTCACACACACTGATATAAACACAACTCACTGGTACATACTGCACCTCACACACTGATATAGACACAACTCACTGATACACACTGCACCTCACACACACTGATATAGACACAACTCACTGGTACATACTGCACCTCACACACTGATATAGACACAACTCACTGGTACATACTGCACCTCACACACACTGATATAGACACAACTCACTGGTACATACTGCACCTCACACACTGATATAGACACAACTCACTGGTACATACTGCACCTCACACACTGATATAGACACAACTCACTGATACATACTGCACCTCACACACACTGATATAGACACAACTCACTGGTACATACTGTACCTCACACACTGATATAGACACAACTCACTGGTACATACTGCACCTCACACACACTGATATAGACACAACTCACTGGTACATACTGCACCTCACACACACTGATATAGACACAACTCACTGGTACATACTGTACCTCACACACACTGATATAGACACAACTCACTGGTACATATTGCACCTCACACACACTGATATAGACACAACTCACTGGTACATACTGTACCTCACACACTGATATAGACACAACTCACTGGTACATACTGCGCCTCACACACTGATATAGACACAACTCACTGGTACATACTGCACCTCTCACACTGATAAAGACACAACTCACTGGTACATACTGCACCTCACACACTGATATATACACAACTCACTGATACATACTGTACATCACACACAATGATATAGACACAACTCACTGGTACATACTGCACCTCACACACACAGATATAGACACAACTGACTGGTACATACTGTACCTCACACACTGATATAGACACAACTCACTGGTACATACTGCACCTCACACACACTGATATAGACACAACTCACTGGTACATACTGCACCTCACACACACTGATATAGACACAGCTCACTGGTACATACCGCACCTCACACACACTGATATAGACACAACTCACTGGTACATACTGCACCTCACACACACTGATATAGACACAACTCACTGGTACACACAGCACCTCACACACTGATATAGACACAACTTACTGGTACATACTGCACCTCACACACTGATATAGACACAACTCACTGGTACATACTGCACCTCAAACACTGATATAGACAGAACTCACTGGTACATACTGTACCTCACACACACTGATATAGACACAACTCACTGGTACATACTGTACCTCACACACACTGATATAGACACATCTCACTGGTACATACTGCACCTCGCACACACTGATATAGTCACAACTCACTAGTACATACTGCACCTCACACACTGATATAGACACAACTCACTGATACATACTGCACCTCGCACACACTGATATAGACACAACTCACTGGTACATACTGCACCTCACACACACTGATATAGACACAACTCACTGGTACATACTGCACCTCACACACACTGATATAGACACAACTCACTGGTACATACTGTACCTCACACACACTGATATAGACACAACTCACTGATACATACTGCACCTCACACACTTATATAGACACAACTCACTGGTACATACTGCACCTCACACACTGATATAGACACAACTCACTGGTACATACTGCACCCTCACACAAACTGATATAGACACAACTCACTGATACATACTGCACCTCACACACTGATATAGACACAACTCACTGATACATACTGCACCTCACACACACTGATATAGACACAACTCACTGGTACATACTGCACCTCACACACACTGATATAGACACAACTCACTGGTACATACTGCACCTCACACACACTGATATAGACACAACTCACTGGTACATACTGCACCTCACACACACTGCTATAAACACAACTCACTGGTACATACTGCACCTCACACACACTGATATAGACACAACTCACTGGTACATACTGCACCTCTCACACACTGATATAGACACAGCTCACTGGTACATACTGCACCTCACACACACTGATATAGACACAACTCACTGATACATACTGCACCTCACACACACTGATATAGACACAACTCACTGGTACATACTGCACCTCACACACTGATATAGACACAACTCACTGATACATACTGTACCTCACACACACTGATATAGACACAACTCACTGATACATACTGCACCTCACTTACACTGATATAGATACAACTCACTGGTACATACTGCACCTCACACACACTGATATAGACACAACTCACTGGTACATACTGCACCTCACACACACTGATATAGACACACCTCACTGGTACATACTGCACCTCACACACTGATATAGACACAACTCACTGGTACATACTGTACCTCACACACTGATATAGACACAACTCACTGGTACATACTGCACCTCACTCACACTGATATAGACACAACTCACTGGTACATACTGCACCTCACACACTGATATAGACACAACTCACTGGTACATACTGCACCTCACACACACTGATATAGACACAACTCACTGGTACATACTGCACCTCACACACTGATATAGACACAACTCACTGGTACATACTGCACCTCACACACTGATATAGACACAACTCACTGGTACATACTGCACCTCACACACACTTATATAGACACAACTCACTGGTACATACTGCACCTCACAAACCGATATAGACACAACTCCCTGGTACATACTGTACCTCACACACTGATATAGACACAACTCACTGGTACATACTGCACCTCACACACTGATATAGACACAACTCACTGGTACATACTGCACCTCACACACTGATATAGACACAACTCACTGGTACATACTGCACCTCACACACACTGATATAGACACAACGCACTGGTACATACTGCACCTCACACACACTGATATAGACACAACTCACTGATACATACTGCACCTCACACACACTGATATAGACACAACTCACTGGTACACACAGCACCTCACACACTGATATAGACACAACTTACTGGTACATACTGCACCTCACACACTGATATAGACACAACTCACTGGTACATACTGCACCTCACACACTGATATAGACACAACTCACTGGTACATACTGCACCTCACACACACTGATATAGACACAACTCACTGGTGCATACTGCACCTCACACACTGATATAGACACAACTCACTGGTACATACTGCACCTCACACACTGATATAGACACAACTCACTGGTACATACTGCACCTCACACACACTTATATAGACACAACTCACTGGTACATACTGCACCTCACAAACTGATATAGACACAACTCCCTGGTACATACTGTACCTCACACACTGATATAGACACAACTCACTGGTACATACTGCACCTCACACACTGATATAGACACAACTCACTGGTACATACTGCACCTCACACACTGATATAGACACAACTCACTGGTACATACTGCACCTCACACACACTGATATAGACACAACTCACTGGTACATACTGCACCTCACACACACTGATATAGACACAACTCACTGATACATACTGCACCTCACACACTGATATAGACACAACTCACTGGTACATACTGTACCTCACACACACTGATATAGACACAACTCACTGGTACATACTGCACCTCACACACACAGATATAGACACAACTCACTGGTACACACTGCACCTCACACACTGATATAGACACAACTCACTGGTACATACTGCACCTCACACACACTGATATAGACACAACTCACTGGTACACACAGCACCTCACACACTGATATAGACACAACTTACTGGTACATACTGCACCTCACACACTGATATAGACACAACTCACTGGTACATACTGCACCTCACACACACTGATATAGACACAACTCACTGGTACATACTGCACCTCACACACTGATATAGACACAACTCACTGGTACATACTGCACCTCACACACTGATATAGACACAACTCACTGGTACATACTGCACCTCACACACTGATATAGACACAACTCACTGGTACATACTGCACCTCACACACACTGATATAGACACAACTGACTGGTACATACTGCACCTCACACACTGATATAGACACAACTCACTGGTACATACTGTACCTCACACACACTGATATAGACACAACTCACTAGTACATACTGCACCTCACACACACTGATATAGACACAACTCACTGGTACATACTGCACCTCACACACTGATATAGACACAACTCACTGATACATACTGCACCTCACACACACTGATATAGACACAACTCACTGGTACATACTGCACCTCACACACTGATATAGACACAACTCACTGGTACATACTGCACCTCATACACACAGGAAATGTAAGGCAAATTGCCTGGAATGCACATAAGGGTTAAGGCCAAGACGGAGGAGGGGAGTGTTGTGTTGTGTGTGTGAAACAATGTTGCAGAAAGAGAGGAGGGGTTCCAGCTTACCTTTTTAAGCCCAGTTCAGGAAGCACATGTCCTCTTTCTGCTGTTTTTCTCAAAGTTTTCACATGAGACGTTCAAGGAGATCTAAAGCACCTCCAAAGCGAATCATGGAGGCTGCACCTCACACACTGATATAGACACAACTCACTGATACATACTGCACCTCACACACACTGATATAGACACAACTCACTGGTACATACTGTACCTCACACACTGATATAGACACAACTCACTGGTACATACTGCACCTCACACACACTGATATAGACACAACTCACTGGTACATACTGCACCTCACACACACTGATATAGACACAACTCACTGGTACATACTGCACCTCACACACACTGATATAGACACAACTCACTGGTACATACTGTACCTCACACACACTGATATAGACACAACTCACTGGTACATATTGCACCTCACACACACTTATATAGACACAACTCACTGGTACATACTGTACCTCACACACTGATATAGACACAACTCACTGGTACATACTGCACCTCACACACTGATATAGACACAACTCACTGGTACATACTGTACCTCACACACACTGATATAGACACAACTCACTGGTACATACTGCACCTCACACACTGATATAGACACAACTCACTGGTACATACTGCACCTCACTGATATAGTCACAACTCACTAGTACATACTGCACCTCACACACACTGATATAGACACAACTCACTGATACATACTGCACCTCACACACACTGATATAGACACAACTCACTGGTACATACTGCACCTCACACACACTGATATAGACACAACTCACTGGTACATACTGCACCTCACACACACTGATATAGATACAACTCACTGGTACATACTGTACCTCACACACACTGATATAGACACAACTCACTGATACATACTGCACCTCACACACTTATATAGACACAACTCACTGGTACATACTGCACCTCACACACTGATATAGACACAACTCACTGGTACATACTGCACCTCACACAAACTGATATAGACACAACTCACTGATACATACTGCACCTCACACACTGATATAGACACAACTCACTGATACATACTGCACCTCACACACACTGATATAGACACAACTCACTGGTACATACTGCACCTCACACACACTGATATAGACACAACTCACTGGTACATACTGCACCTCACACACTGATATAGACACAACTCACTGGTACATACTGCACCTCACACACACTGCTATAAACACAACTCACTGGTACATACTGCACCTCACACACACTGATATAGACACAACTCACTGGTACATACTGCACCTCACACACTGATATAGACACAGCTCACTGGTACATACTGCACCTCACACACACTGATATAGACACAACTCACTGATACATACTGCACCTCACACACACTGATGTAGACACAACTCACTGGTACATACTGCACCTCACACACTGATATAGACACAACTCACTGATACATACTGTACCTCACACACACTGATATAGACACAACTCACTGATACATACTGCACCTCACACACACTGATATAGATACAACTCACTGGTACATACTGCACCTCACACACACTGATATAGACACAACTCACTGGTACATACTGCACCTCACACACACTGATATAGACACACCTCACTGGTACATACTGCACCTCACACACTGATATAGACACAACTCACTGGTACATACTGTACCTCACACACTGATATAGACACAACTCACTGGTACATACTGCACCTCACGCACACTGATATAGACACAACTCACTGGTACATACTGCACCTCACACACTGATATAGACACAACTCACTGGTACATACTGCACCTCACACACACTGATATAGACACAACTCACTGGTGCATACTGCACCTCACACACTGATATAGACACAACTCACTGGTTCATACTGCACCTCACACACTGATATAGACACAACTCACTGGTACATATTGCACCTCACACACACTTATATAGACACAACTCACTGGCACATACTGCACCTCACAAACTGATATAGACACAACTCCCTGGTACATACTGTACCTCACACACTGATATAGACACAACTCACTGGTACATACTGCACCTCACACACTGATATAGACACAACTCACTGATACATACTGCACCTCGCACACTGATATAGACACAACTCACTGGTACATACTGCACCTCACACACACTGATATAGACACAACTCACTGGTACATACCGCACCTCACACACACTGATATAGACACAACTCACTGATACATACTGCACCTCACACACACTGATATAGACACAACTCACTGGTACACACAGCACCTCACACACTGATATAGACACAACTTACTGGTACATACTGCACCTCACACACTGATATAGACACAACTCACTGGTACATACTGCACCTCACACACACTGATATAGACACAACTCACTGGTACATACTGCACCTCACACACTGATATAGACACAACTCACTGGTACATACTGCACCTCACACACTGATATAGACACAACTCACTGGTACATACTGCACCTCACACACTGATATAGACACAACTCACTGGTACATACTGCACCTCACACACACTGATATAGACACAACTCACTGGTACATACTGCACCTCACACACTGATATAGACACAACTCACTGGTACATACTGTACCTCACACACACTGATATAGACACAACTCACTAGTACATACTGCACCTCACACACACTGATATAGACACAACTCACTGGTACATACTGCACCTCACACACTGATATAGACACAACTCACTGATACATACTGCACCTCACACACACTGATATAGACACAACTCACTGGTACATACTGCACCTCACACACTGATATAGACACAACTCACTGGTACATACTGCACCTCATACACACAGGAAATGTAAGGCAAATTGCCTGGAATGCACATAAGGGTTAAGGCCAAGACGGAGGAGGGGAGTGTTGTGTTGTGTGTGTGAAACAATGTTGCAGAAAGAGAGGAGGGGTTCCAGCTTACCTTTTTAAGCCCAGTTCAGGAAGCACATGTCCTCTTTCTGCTGTTTTTCTCAAAGTTTTCACATGAGACGTTCAAGGAGATCTAAAGCACCTCCAAAGCGAATCATGGAGGCTGGGGAGGAACCTGCAGAGAGAGAAGTGGTTGAAGACAGCGATGAAGCAGCTGAGTGGATTCCTCCATCGCCAGAAACGGTGGGTCGAACCCCTTTACTTCCCTCCCTTTCCCCTTCACTTGATCAATCTTCGGGGGAGGTTGGGGCTAGTAGTGGGGAAATTTCAGATCGTGCCCTACTGGAGGTGCTGGCGTTAGTGAGCAATATGGGTGGTGGTGCTGGGCAACCAGATGGTGCGTCTGAGCCCGTCGGCCATGCGGCCGGGAGTGAGCCCTCTTTACGGGGGGTTAGTGCTGACACAGGCCCCAATTTAGTGACTATGTCGGGCCCTGCCGGGCCCGTTTCTGGCCTTCGCAGGCCCACATGTCCGCCTAAAGTTGCCGGTAAAGCGGGGCCCCCCGCTAGGCCCGCTATACGGTCTCCAGCCGCTAGCTCCTCAGTTCTCTGCTCTCCGGTCCCCCTAGTTAGGCCTCCCTCCCCTTGCGTGGTTGCGGCGGGCCCTTCTCGGCCTTGTGGCGTTCCAGTCCCCGGCCCCTACGGGCCTTGCTCTTTTGCCCCAATAGTTGGTAGTTTTAGTGGGAGCAGTTCGGCCTTACCTCCGACGTCGTCTCCGGTGTCTCAGGACTCCATCGCGGCCGCGGTATCCCTTTTCCAGATGTGGGCATCGTCTTTGTCGGGGTCTCCGGGTGCGTCCCACGTGGTCCTTGGTCCTCCGGCGGTGGTTGCGCAGGCTCCCGCGTCGACTGTTCCTCCATCGGCGGCGACTTCCGGTTTGCGGTCCTCCGAGGGCGGGACTTCCGGTGACGTCATTTCCGGTGACGTCACTGCCGGTCCCGCCATTTGTCAGCGGTCATCGAAGCGGAGCAGATCGAGTTCCCCGCGCGGCGTCCAAGGTAAGAGAGGAGTGCCGTGGGGGGGGAACTTATGCTCCGGGGGGCAATTCTGCTGATGCAATGGGCCCTACAGGGGTCGCACTTGTGGGGGATGATTTTCACGAGGGGGCTAATTGTGAATCAATGGAGGAATTACCTCAGGGGGGGCATTTCTCTGGCCAAATGAACCCGGGGGTCCCCGTTGGAGGCCCCCCGTCGGGTAGTAATCCTCGTCAAGGGGCAAAGGCCCCATCGGGCAATTATAAAGGTGGCGCAGCACCTATTGGGCACGCTAGGAGTACGCCTAAGAGCGCTGGCAGTAATAGTAAGGTTTCTGTGGGCAAAGGCGGCGCCCGTGCAGGCGGCACTTTTGGCGCGCAAATTGGTGGGAGTGTAGCGGCTAGGCCTCAGGCTCCGGGCGCATCCCCGGCAGCAGCGAGGAAAGTAGTAACTAGGTCTTCTACCAAACATGGTTCACCAGAACAGTTTCAGAGTTTAGATTTAGCGGTTGCATCCACTAGGCGTAAGAAAGCCACCCCTATCACTCAGAAGTCAGTACATTTTAGTGAAGAGATAGAGGACTTTACAGAAGATGAGCAGGTTGTGTATGATGACGTTGCAAGTGGCGAAGGCAACCAGGATGTGTGTGAGGGCATGCATGAGCGGTCTGGGCACAGGGGGAGGGGTAGAGCAGACCTTCCCCTTCGTGGTACTCCTCTCTGGCAATCTCTTTTGCAGGAAAGTGACATGGCTACGTCAGGAGATTCAGGCAGCGGGTTGGAGAGAGGTGCTGAGAGCGGCCAGGACTCCATGGTGTCAGAGGATGAGCGTCCTTCTACTTCGGGAATCGTGGCGATTCCAAACAGGATCGGTGTGAGAGATGGTGAGTCCTCAGTTTCAGTGGGGTTGCGGGGTTTTACCTCATCCTCGGATGATTCTGGGTCAGAAAATGACAAGGAGCTGGGGTTGCATGGGAAGGGCAATAAACGAATGTATAAGATGCTTAGATGGTTAACTGAAGAGAAGAGATCAGAAAAAGGGGGTTTGTGTGACCGTTATGACTATATTGCCTCTGGCAGGTCCGACAGGGCGGCCCCACCCAGACTTCGCATAAGTGGGGTGGGGAGGCCCGTTAATCGGAAGGTGGCACTCCAAGGGGACACTAGGTCCTGGTCTTCTTATGATCTGCACGGGAATTTGAAGACTAAGACAGTACGGAGAATTCAAGAGGGTAAATTTGTTAACATCTTCGAGCTCTCGGTGGAAGCCCTAAGGCAGAAAGCGAGAGCGGAGGATGGGACAGGCCCCAAGAAGTTCCAGCGCCCAGATACATTTCACGAATGGCGCCGGTGTTTCAGGATCTATGCGTCCTGCTATTTGCAAAAATGGCCGGACCAGTGTTTAGCCGTGTTGAAATACATGGAAAACATGGAGATCATTGCTGATAATTATCGCGATGGTGCCTGGCGGGATTATGATGAGGAGTTCCGCAGAAAGATGGTGGGTAATCCACTGTTGGATTTTGGGTGCGTAGAAATGCAACTCTGGGCCCGGCTGGGTCCCGAGAAATCGCTAGGTACTTCTGGTGCCCCGGCGGGTGCAACACAGTTTCGACCCGCAAATAGATTTTGCAGACGCCCAGCGGGGGTTTGTTGGAAATTCCAGGACAAGCAATGCACGTTGGGAACCGCGTGTTCCTTTCGGCACGCTTGTTGCATCTGCGGGGGATTTCACCCAGCCGCAGACTGATATAGACACAACTCACTGATACATACTGCACCTCACACACACTGATATAGACACAACTCACTGGTACATACTGTACCTCACACACTGATATAGACACAACTCACTGGTACATACTGCACCTCACACACACTGATATAGACACAACTCACTGGTACATACTGCACCTCACACACACTGATATAGACACAACTCACTGGTACATACTGCACCTCACACACACTGATATAGACACAACTCACTGGTACATACTGTACCTCACACACACTGATATAGACACAACTCACTGGTACATATTGCACCTCACACACACTTATATAGACACAACTCACTGGTACATACTGTACCTCACACACTGATATAGACACAACTCACTGGTACATACTGCACCTCACACACTGATATAGACACAACTCACTGGTACATACTGTACCTCACACACACTGATATAGACACAACTCACTGGTACATACTGCACCTCACACACTGATATAGACACAACTCACTGGTACATACTGCACCTCACTGATATAGTCACAACTCACTAGTACATACTGCACCTCACACACACTGATATAGACACAACTCACTGATACATACTGCACCTCACACACACTGATATAGACACAACTCACTGGTACATACTGCACCTCACACACACTGATATAGACACAACTCACTGGTACATACTGCACCTCACACACACTGATATAGATACAACTCACTGGTACATACTGTACCTCACACACACTGATATAGACACAACTCACTGATACATACTGCACCTCACACACTTATATAGACACAACTCACTGGTACATACTGCACCTCACACACTGATATAGACACAACTCACTGGTACATACTGCACCTCACACAAACTGATATAGACACAACTCACTGATACATACTGCACCTCACACACTGATATAGACACAACTCACTGATACATACTGCACCTCACACACACTGATATAGACACAACTCACTGGTACATACTGCACCTCACACACACTGATATAGACACAACTCACTGGTACATACTGCACCTCACACACTGATATAGACACAACTCACTGGTACATACTGCACCTCACACACACTGCTATAAACACAACTCACTGGTACATACTGCACCTCACACACACTGATATAGACACAACTCACTGGTACATACTGCACCTCACACACTGATATAGACACAGCTCACTGGTACATACTGCACCTCACACACACTGATATAGACACAACTCACTGATACATACTGCACCTCACACACACTGATGTAGACACAACTCACTGGTACATACTGCACCTCACACACTGATATAGACACAACTCACTGATACATACTGTACCTCACACACACTGATATAGACACAACTCACTGATACATACTGCACCTCACACACACTGATATAGATACAACTCACTGGTACATACTGCACCTCACACACACTGATATAGACACAACTCACTGGTACATACTGCACCTCACACACACTGATATAGACACACCTCACTGGTACATACTGCACCTCACACACTGATATAGACACAACTCACTGGTACATACTGTACCTCACACACTGATATAGACACAACTCACTGGTACATACTGCACCTCACGCACACTGATATAGACACAACTCACTGGTACATACTGCACCTCACACACTGATATAGACACAACTCACTGGTACATACTGCACCTCACACACACTGATATAGACACAACTCACTGGTGCATACTGCACCTCACACACTGATATAGACACAACTCACTGGTTCATACTGCACCTCACACACTGATATAGACACAACTCACTGGTACATATTGCACCTCACACACACTTATATAGACACAACTCACTGGCACATACTGCACCTCACAAACTGATATAGACACAACTCCCTGGTACATACTGTACCTCACACACTGATATAGACACAACTCACTGGTACATACTGCACCTCACACATTGATATAGACACAACTCACTGATACATACTGCACCTCGCACACTGATATAGACACAACTCACTGGTACATACTGCACCTCACACACACTGATATAGACACAACTCACTGGTACATACCGCACCTCACACACACTGATATAGACACAACTCACTGATACATACTGCACCTCACACACACTGATATAGACACAACTCACTGGTACACACAGCACCTCACACACTGATATAGACACAACTTACTGGTACATACTGCACCTCACACACTGATATAGACACAACTCACTGGTACATACTGCACCTCACACACACTGATATAGACACAACTCACTGGTACATACTGCACCTCACACACTGATATAGACACAACTCACTGGTACATACTGCACCTCACACACTGATATAGACACAACTCACTGGTACATACTGCACCTCACACACTGATATAGACACAACTCACTGGTACATACTGCACCTCACACACACTGATATAGACACAACTCACTGGTACATACTGCACCTCACACACTGATATAGACACAACTCACTGGTACATACTGTACCTCACACACACTGATATAGACACAACTCACTAGTACATACTGCACCTCACACACACTGATATAGACACAACTCACTGGTACATACTGCACCTCACACACTGATATAGACACAACTCACTGATACATACTGCACCTCACACACACTGATATAGACACAACTCACTGGTACATACTGCACCTCACACACTGATATAGACACAACTCACTGGTACATACTGCACCTCATACACACAGGAAATGTAAGGCAAATTGCCTGGAATGCACATAAGGGTTAAGGCCAAGACGGAGGAGGGGAGTGTTGTGTTGTGTGTGTGAAACAATGTTGCAGAAAGAGAGGAGGGGTTCCAGCTTACCTTTTTAAGCCCAGTTCAGGAAGCACATGTCCTCTTTCTGCTGTTTTTCTCAAAGTTTTCACATGAGACGTTCAAGGAGATCTAAAGCACCTCCAAAGCGAATCATGGAGGCTGGGGAGGAACCTGCAGAGAGAGAAGTGGTTGAAGACAGCGATGAAGCAGCTGAGTGGATTCCTCCATCGCCAGAAACGGTGGGTCGAACCCCTTTACTTCCCTCCCTTTCCCCTTCACTTGATCAATCTTCGGGGGAGGTTGGGGCTAGTAGTGGGGAAATTTCAGATCGGGCCCTACTGGAGGTGCTGGCGTTAGTGAGCAATATGGGTGGTGGTGCTGGGCAACCAGATGGTGCGTCTGAGCCCGTCGGCCATGCGGCCGGGAGTGAGCCCTCTTTACGGGGGGTTAGTGCTGACACAGGCCCCAATTTAGTGACTATGTCGGGCCCTGCCGGGCCCGTTTCTGGCCTTCGCAGGCCCACATGTCCGCCTAAAGTTGCCGGTAAAGCGGGGCCCCCCGCTAGGCCCGCTATACGGTCTCCAGCCGCTAGCTCCTCAGTTCTCTGCTCTCCGGTCCCCCTAGTTAGGCCTCCCTCCCCTTGCGTGGTTGCGGCGGGCCCTTCTCGGCCTTGTGGCGTTCCAGTCCCCGGCCCCTACGGGCCTTGCTCTTTTGCCCCAATAGTTGGTAGTTTTAGTGGGAGCAGTTCGGCCTTACCTCCGACGTCGTCTCCGGTGTCTCAGGACTCCATCGCGGCCGCGGTATCCCTTTTCCAGATGTGGGCATCGTCTTTGTCGGGGTCTCCGGGTGCGTCCCACGTGGTCCTTGGTCCTCCGGCGGTGGTTGCGCAGGCTCCCGCGTCGACTGTTCCTCCATCGGCGGCGACTTCCGGTTTGCGGTCCTCCGAGGGCGGGACTTCCGGTGACGTCATTTCCGGTGACGTCACTGCCGGTCCCGCCATTTGTCAGCGGTCATCGAAGCGGAGCAGATCGAGTTCCCCGCGCGGCGTCCAAGGTAAGAGAGGAGTGCCGTGGGGGGGGAACTTATGCTCCGGGGGGCAATTCTGCTGATGCAATGGGCCCTACAGGGGTCGCACTTGTGGGGGATGATTTTCACGAGGGGGCTAATTGTGAATCAATGGAGGAATTACCTCAGGGGGGGCATTTCTCTGGCCAAATGAACCCGGGGGTCCCCGTTGGAGGCCCCCCGTCGGGTAGTAATCCTCGTCAAGGGGCAAAGGCCCCATCGGGCAATTATAAAGGTGGCGCAGCACCTATTGGGCACGCTAGGAGTACGCCTAAGAGCGCTGGCAGTAATAGTAAGGTTTCTGTGGGCAAAGGCGGCGCCCGTGCAGGCGGCACTTTTGGCGCGCAAATTGGTGGGAGTGTAGCGGCTAGGCCTCAGGCTCCGGGCGCATCCCCGGCAGCAGCGAGGAAAGTAGTAACTAGGTCTTCTACCAAACATGGTTCACCAGAACAGTTTCAGAGTTTAGATTTAGCGGTTGCATCCACTAGGCGTAAGAAAGCCACCCCTATCACTCAGAAGTCAGTACATTTTAGTGAAGAGATAGAGGACTTTACAGAAGATGAGCAGGTTGTGTATGATGACGTTGCAAGTGGCGAAGGCAACCAGGATGTGTGTGAGGGCATGCATGAGCGGTCTGGGCACAGGGGGAGGGGTAGAGCAGACCTTCCCCTTCGTGGTACTCCTCTCTGGCAATCTCTTTTGCAGGAAAGTGACATGGCTACGTCAGGAGATTCAGGCAGCGGGTTGGAGAGAGGTGCTGAGAGCGGCCAGGACTCCATGGTGTCAGAGGATGAGCGTCCTTCTACTTCGGGAATCGTGGCGATTCCAAACAGGATCGGTGTGAGAGATGGTGAGTCCTCAGTTTCAGTGGGGTTGCGGGGTTTTACCTCATCCTCGGATGATTCTGGGTCAGAAAATGACAAGGAGCTGGGGTTGCATGGGAAGGGCAATAAACGAATGTATAAGATGCTTAGATGGTTAACTGAAGAGAAGAGATCAGAAAAAGGGGGTTTGTGTGACCGTTATGACTATATTGCCTCTGGCAGGTCCGACAGGGCGGCCCCACCCAGACTTCGCATAAGTGGGGTGGGGAGGCCCGTTAATCGGAAGGTGGCACTCCAAGGGGACACTAGGTCCTGGTCTTCTTATGATCTGCACGGGAATTTGAAGACTAAGACAGTACGGAGAATTCAAGAGGGTAAATTTGTTAACATCTTCGAGCTCTCGGTGGAAGCCCTAAGGCAGAAAGCGAGAGCGGAGGATGGGACAGGCCCCAAGAAGTTCCAGCGCCCAGATACATTTCACGAATGGCGCCGGTGTTTCAGGATCTATGCGTCCTGCTATTTGCAAAAATGGCCGGACCAGTGTTTAGCCGTGTTGAAATACATGGAAAACATGGAGATCATTGCTGATAATTATCGCGATGGTGCCTGGCGGGATTATGATGAGGAGTTCCGCAGAAAGATGGTGGGTAATCCACTGTTGGATTTTGGGTGCGTAGAAATGCAACTCTGGGCCCGGCTGGGTCCCGAGAAATCGCTAGGTACTTCTGGTGCCCCGGCGGGTGCAACACAGTTTCGACCCGCAAATAGATTTTGCAGACGCCCAGCGGGGGTTTGTTGGAAATTCCAGGACAAGCAATGCACGTTGGGAACCGCGTGTTCCTTTCGGCACGCTTGTTGCATCTGCGGGGGATTTCACCCAGCCGCAGACTGCGTTAAAAAAGGGGACAGACAGGACAGGACTGGGCCAAGAGGCCCTGCTGTCGCTAAGAGCGGACACCCCGCTGAAGGTGGCCGCAATTAGTAAGTGGCTCACGCTCTACCCCGATAGGGTAGCGGCGGCATTGTTGGAGTCAGGGCTCCGGGAAGGTTTTGTTATCCCCGTACAAGGTCCGGTTTCGGGTGCGGCTTCTCGCAGGAACCTGAAATCTGCCTCCCTGTTCCCGGAGGTATTGAAGGAGAAATTGGGTAAGGAAGTTTCACTGGGTAGAATGGCTGGCCCGTTTAAGGAAAAACCTATGCCGGGATTGGTTATCTCGCCTCTAGGGGTTGTGCCCAAAAAAGACCCAGGAAAGTTTAGGATGATACAACATCTCTCATACCCAAAGGGAAAGTCAGTCAATGACGCCATTCCTCAGGACTTGAGTACGGTATATTACCAGTCATTTGATGATGCCTTGCAAGTAGTACGCAGATCGGGTCATGGGGCATTACTGGCCAAGCTTGACATCGAGTCTGCTTTCAGACTCTTGCCGATTCACCCCGCATCATTTTACTTAATGGGATGTTTCTTCAACGGACACTATTATGTTGACCGTTGTTTGCCCATGGGGTGTTCCATTTCCTGCGCCTATTTTGAGGCGTTTAGTTCCTTCTTGCATTGGGCCGTGGCGGAGGTGACAGGAGAGGATAGGATTGCTCACTACTTGGACGACTTTCTCCTGGTCGGTAGACAGGGGTCTAGGGAATGTGAGCTGCTCCTTTATGCCATGCGGCTGTTGATGGAGAAATTTGGAGTCCCCTTAGCAGAAGACAAAACGGAGGGCCCTTGCACTTGTCTTACTTTCCTGGGTATCGAAATTGATTCGGTAGCCCAGGAATGTAGGCTGCCGGTTGATAAGGTACAGAAGATGTTGACAGCAGTCAGGAGCCTCGCAGCGGCGCAGTTTTGCACGCTGAAAGAGCTCCAATCTGTTTTGGGTCTGCTCAACTTTGCAGGGAGGGTCATCCCGATGGGGAGGATTTTCCTGAAGAGAATGGAGCGCTTGTTGCCGGGAGTTACTTCCCCCAAGGCCAAACTAATGGTTAATAGTGACATGAGGGAAGACCTCCGTGTCTGGGATCTGTTCCTCAGGGATTTCAATGGGATCTGTATTTGGAGAACCCCTCAGACTCCGGCGTGAGAACTGCACCTCTTTACTGATGCTGCTGGGGGTTTTGGATATGGCGCCTATCTCAATGGCGAGTGGAGCGCCGAACCTTGGCCGGCCGAGTGGGCGGCCAGGGGCCTGACCAGGAACCTGTGCCTTCTAGAGCTTTTCCCCATTCTGGTGGCGTTGGAGATCTGGGGGGACAAGCTCGAGAACCGTTCCGTCATTTTTTGGACGGACAATTTGAGCGTGGTTTTCGCCATTAACGGTCTCTCTTCTTCCTCACCGCCAGTAATTCGATATCTGAGAATTCTGGTTTTGAGATGCCTCAAGTGGAACATTGAGTTTCGGGCTAGGCATGTCCCAGGGGTTAAAAACGTTATTGCTGATGCACTATCTCGCTTTCAATGGGAAAATTTTAGGAAATGTGCTCCTGAGGCTGCCACTCATGGCTTTCCCTGTCCCCCTTTTCTTTGGCAGGTGGCTTTGGATGGCAGTCCCTGATTCCGGTGCTGAAGGCGTCCCTGGCACCTTCCACTTGGAAGTCCTATGTAAGGTACTGGGAAGAATGGGTATTCTTCTGCGATGTCCAAGGATTTCCTTCTTGTGCTGGTGAGCAGGACTGGCTATTGCGCTGGCTCGCGGAGCTTAGGGCTAAGTTAGCTAAGAAAGGGGCGGTATCCGCGCGGTTAGCGGCGGTGTCCTTTTTCTGTAAACTATTCACGCTGACGGACTCTTCCAAAACGTTTTTGATTCGTCAAATACTGAGGGGTTGGGGAAGGTCGGAAGTGCGGCGTCCAGACGTTAGGGAACCCATAACGGCGGACAGGTTGGTCCTCCTGCTTCGTGTTCTACCGGAGGTATGTTCCTCAGACTACGAGGTGCGGCTTTTTTCAGCGGCGTTCGCCATGGCGTTTCATGGCGCACTCCGAGTGGGGGAATTGGTCCCCCAGTCTAAGTTGGCGAAAGTGGGTGGCGTCCTGGCGGAGCACGTCAGGTTTACGGATAATGGGGTATTGCTTTTCATCCCTCAATCGAAAGTCGATCAGGATGGTAGGGGGGCCTGGCTGTCGCTACCCGCGCATGCGGGTTCCGCCTGCTGCCCTAGTGCACTGTTGAAGACCTTCTCGGACAGGCGTCCAGTGGGTGCGGTTAGATTTTTAATTCATCAGGATGGTACCCCCCTGACGAGGTTTCAATTTCGGAAGGTTTTGGGGTGGGCGGCTAAAAAAGTAGGCTTGAATCCCAATACCATAGCTCCTCACTCCTTTAGGGTTGGAGCTGCTACGACGGCGGCGACTTTAGGCTGGTCGCATAATGGCGCTTGGGAGGTGGAAGTCTAAGAGGTATCAGATTTACGTTAGGCCACTTATATCCCAATGTTAATATTTGCTGGTTGATAATGTTGCACACTGCTCTGCCATTATATGCCCTAACTCTTGTTTCTTTGCAGGGCCTAGAAGTGGGCCACTTCGTGCCTGGATCGTTGGGCACTCGTTCGTACACTGGGCGGCTATCCGAGCAGCATCGCAACCTGGAGGGCAGCAGCTTGGGTTCTCATTCTCTAGGGTGGTAGTTAGGTGGTTAGGGAGGAGAGGCCTTTGCTGGGCAGATCTGCCTGGGTTACTGCAATCCGCCATGAGGCGGTGGGAGAAACCCCATGTTCTGATCATCCACTTAGGTGGAAATGATCTCGGCTCAATTCCCGGTCGGGACTTGAGCGCAGTGATCCAATCAGATCTGTGCACCTTTAAAGCTTGGTTGCCTGGTGTGAGAATGGGCTGGTCAAACATTATACCGAGGTTGAAGTGGAGACACATGGCTAATCATAGGGCAGCGTTCCAAGTTCGCAAGAAGCTCAATAGAGATGTTAGGAAGCTTATGTGCGAGCTAGGTGGTTTTGTTGTGGAACACAAGTTCATTACGGCCGCTGACCGGAGCCTGTACCGAGGCGACGGGGTCCATCTTACGGACCATGGCATGGACATGTTTATTGAAGATATGCGTCAGTCCCTACTCCTATTTGTGTGAGTTGGGTGGCGGCGAGAGTGGCCCTTGATATTTGGGCGATCTTGTGGCGGGTGGACAGTGTCCGGGGGCAGGATGTGATCGAGGTAGAGTGACGGCACTTCCGGCCAGGGATGAAGTCCCCAGACGCGCGTCTGGGGTGTTCCCTGCCCGTGTGATTCCGATGCCGAGAATTCCCTGTTTTTATAGTATTGAGCTACGCTCTGCTTCTTCTCCTGCGCCCTGGTACTGCCCATCTTGTTAGCATGGGTTACTACGTTTTAGCTAGTACCTGATTGCCGCCCCCCTGGTCCATGTTTATTCAGACGGTCGTTAGTTCTTGTGTTGCCACAATAAACGTGACCTGCGGGTTTTCTCTAACCATAAAAAGTTGTTGTGTCGTTATTGTGTTGTGTTATTTATTTCTACGTTTAGAAACTAAGTTGAGTTTATGTTAAACCAAGAATGTATATAGTTATAAGTTATTCTTTCCACAGAGGAGGATATGGCATTTAATCCCTTAAGGAAATGTAAGGCAAATTGCCTGGAATGCACATAAGGGTTAAGGCCAAGACGGAGGAGGGGAGTGTTGTGTTGTGTGTGTGAAACAATGTTGCAGAAAGAGAGGAGGGGTTCCAGCTTACCTTTTTAAGCCCAGTTCAGGAAGCACATGTCCTCTTTCTGCTGTTTTTCTCAAAGTTTTCCCCACCCTTCCCTCCCTTTGTTTATTATTTTGCAATCAGTAGGGGTATCCGTCCTTATGGTGGTCCCCAGGGACTAGGGCTATCCGAAGGCTTGATGAGGGCTAACCAGCCTATTTCTGTAAGTCCAAGGACGTTAAGTTTCAGCTCCCCAGGTATTTCAATCTGGTTTACGCACCTTTTTGAACCTGGCCCCTTACTGGTACGGAGTGGTGGTTTGCACCCTGGGCTGGCGGGTGGACAGTGTCCGGGGGCAGGATGTGATCGAGGTAGAGTGACGGCACTTCCGGCCAGGGATGAAGTCCCCAGACGCGCGTCTGGGGTGTTCCCTGCCCGTGTGATTCCGATGCAGAGAATTCCCTGTTTTTATAGTATTGAGCTACGCTCTGCTTCTTCTCCTGCGCCCTGGTACTGCCCATCTTGTTAGCATGGGTTACTACATTTTAGCTAGTACCTGATTGCCGCCCCCCTGGTCCATGTTTATTCAGACGGTCGTTAGTTCTTGTGTTGCCACAATAAACGTGACCTGCGGGTTTTCTCTAACCATAAAAAGTTGTTGTGTCGTTATTGTGTTGTGTTATTTATTTCTACGTTTAGAAACTAAGTTGAGTTTATGTTAAACCAAGAATGTATATAGTTATAAGTTATTCTTTCCACAGAGGAGGATATGGCATTTAATCCCTTATGATATAGACACAACTCACTGGTACATACTGCACCTCACACACTGATATAGACACAACTCACTGGTACATACTGCACCTCACACACTGATATAGACACACCTCACTGGTACATACTGCACCTCACACACACTGATATAGACACAACTCACTGGTACATACTGCACCTCACACACTGATATAGACACAACTCACTGGTACATACTGCACCTCACACACTGATATAGACACACCTCACTGGTACATACTGCACCTCACACACTGATATAGACACAACTCACTGGTACATACTGCACCTCACACACTGATATAGACACACCTCACTGGTAAATACTGCACCTCACACACTGATATAGACACAACTCACTGGTACATACTGCACCTCACACACTGATATATACACAACTCACTGGTACATACTGTACCTCATACACACTGATATAGACACAACTCACTGGTACATACTGCACCTCACACACACTGATATAGACACAACTCACTGGTACATACTGCACCTCACACACACTGATATAGACAACTCATTGGTACATACTGCACCTCACACACACTGATATAGACACAACTCACTGGTACATACTGCACCTCACACACACTGATATAGACACAACTTACTGGTACATACTGCACCTCACACACACTGATATAGACACAACTCACTGGTACATACTGCACCTCACACACTCTGATATAGACACAACTCACTGGTACATACTGTACCTCACACACTGATATGGACACAACTCACTGATACATACTGCACCTCACACACTGATATAGACACAACTCACTGGTACATACTGCACCTCACACACTGATATAGACACAACTCACTGGTACATACTGCACCACACACACACTGATTTAGACACAACTCACTGGTACATACTGCACCTCACACACACTGATATAGACACAACTCACTGATACATACTGCACCTCACACACACTGATATAGACACAACTCACTGGTACATACTGCACCTCACACACACTGATATAGACACAACTCACTGGTACATACTGTACCTCACACACACTGATATAGACACAACTCACTGGTACATACTGTACCTCACACACTGATATAGACACAACTCACTGGTACATACTGTACCTCACACACACTGATATAGACACAACTCACTGGTACATACTGTACCTCACACACACTGATATAGACACAACTCACTGGTACATACTGCACCTCACACGCTGATATAGACACAACTCACTGGTACATACTGCACCTCACACACACTGATATAGACACAACTCACTGGTACATACTGCACCTCACACACACTGATATAGACACAACTCACTGGTACATACTGCACCTCACACACACTGATATAGACACAACTCACTGGTACATACTGCACCTCACACACTGATATAGACACAACTCACTGATACATACTGCACCTCACACACTGATATAGACACAACTCACTGGTACATACTGCACCTCACACACACTGATATAGACACAACTCACTGGTACATACTGCACCTCACACACACTGATATAGACACAACTCACTGGTACATACTGTACCTCATACAAACTGATATAGACACAACTCACTGATACATACTGCACCTCACACACACTGATATAGACACAACTCACTGATACATACTGCACTTCACACACACTGATATAGACACAACTCACTGGTACATACTGTACCTCACACACACTGATATAGACACAACTTACTGATACATACTGCACCTCACACACTGATATAGTCACAACTCACTAGTACATACTGTACCTCACACACACTGATATAGACACAACTCACTGATACATACTGCACCTCACACACTGATATAGACAAAACTCACTGGTACATACTGTACCTCACACACACTGATATGGACACAACTCACTGATACATACTGCACCTCACACACACTGATATAGACACAAGTCACTGGTACATACTGCACTTCACACACACTGATATAGACACAACTCACTGGTACATACTGCACCTCACACACACTGATATAGACACAAGTCACTGGTACATACTGCACTTCACACACACTGATATAGACACAACTCACTGGTACATACTGTACCTCACACACACTGATATAGACACAACTCACTGATACATACTGCACCTCACACACACTGATATAGACACAAGTCACTGGTACATACTGCACTTCACACACACTGATATAGACACAACTCACTGGTACATACTGCACCTCACACACACTGATATAGACACAACTCACTGGTACATACTGTACCTCACACACTGATATAGACACAACTCACTGATACATACTGCACCTCACACACACTGATATAGACACAACTCACTGGTACATACTGCACCTCACACACTGATATAGACACAACTCACTGGTACATACTGCACCTCACACACACTGATATAGACACAACTCACTGGTACATACTGTACCTCACACACTGATATAGACACAACTCACTGATACATATTGCACCTCACACACTGATATAGACACAACTCACTGGTACATACTGCACCTCACACACTGATATAGACACAACTCACTGGTACATATTGTACCTCACACACTGATATAGACACAACTCACTAGTACATACTGTACCTCACACACACTGATATAGACACAACTCACTGATACATACTGCACCTCACACACACTGATATAGACACAACTCACTGATACATACTGCACCTCACCCACACTGATCTAGACACAACTCACTGGTACATACTGCACACACTGATATAGACACAACTCACTGATACATACTGTACCTCACACACACTGATATAGACACAACTCACTGGTACATACTGCACCTCACACACTGAAATAGACACAATTCACTGATACATACTGTACCTCACACACACTGATATAGACACAACTCACTGGTACATACTGTACCTCACACACACTGATATAGACACAACTCACTGGTACATACTGCACCTCACACACTGATATAGACACAACTCACTGGTACATACTGCACCTCACACACTGATATAGACACAACTCACTGGTACATACTGCACCTC
Source organism: Bombina bombina (assembly GCF_027579735.1). NCBI lineage: Eukaryota > Metazoa > Chordata > Amphibia > Anura > Bombinatoridae > Bombina > Bombina bombina. The sequence goes on along the minus strand of NC_069505.1, from coordinate 403,051,216 downwards.
ACACACTGACATAGACACAACTCACTGGTACATACTGCACCTCACACACTGATATAGACACAACTCACTGGTACATACTGCACCTCACACACACTGATATAGACACAACTCACTGGTACATACTGCACCTCACACAAACTGATAAAGACACAACTCACTGGTACATACTGTACCTCACGCAGTGATATAGACACAACTCACTGGTACATACTGTACCTCACACACTGATATAGACACAACTCACTGGTACATAATGCACCTCACACACTGCTATAGACACAACTTACTGGTACATACTGTACCTCACACACACTGATATAGACACAACTCACTGGTACATACTGCACCTCACACACATTGATATAGACACAACTTACTGGTAGATACTGCACCTCACACACACTGATATAGACACAACTCACTGGTACATACTGCACCTCACACACTGATATAGACACAACTCACTGGTACATACTGCACCTCACATACACTGATATAGACACAACTCACTAGTACATACTGCAGCTCACACACTGATATAGACACACCTCACTGGTACATACTGCACCTCACACACACTGATATAGACACAACTCACTGGTACATACTGCACCTAACACACTGCTATAGACACAACTCACTGGTACATACTGTACCTCACACACACTGATATAGACACAACTCACTATTACATACTGCACCTCACACACTGATATAGACACAACTCACTGGTACATACTGCACCTCACATACACTGATATAGACACAACTCACTGGTATATTCTGCACCTCACACACACTGATATAGACACAACTCACTGGTACATACTGTACCTCACACACACTGATATAGACACAACTCACTGATACATACTGTACCTCACACACTGATATAGACACAACTCACTGGTACATACTGCACCTCACACACTGATATAGACACAACTTACTGGTACATACTGCACCTCACACACTGATATAGACACAACTCACTGGTACATACTGCACCTCACACACACAGATATAGACACAACTCACTGGTACATACTGCACCCCACACACACTGATATAGACACAACTCACTGGTACATACTGCACCTCACACACTGATATAGACACAACTCACTGGTACATACTGCACCTCACACACTGATATAGACACAACTCACTGGTACATACTGCACCTCACACACTGATATAGACACAACTCACTGGTACATACTGCACCTCACACACTGATATAGACACAACTCACACACTGATATAGACACAACTCACTGGTACATATTGCACCTCACACACACTTATATAGACACAACTCACTGGTACATACTGCACCTCACACACTGATATAGACACAACTCACTGGTACATATTGTACCTCACACACTGATATAGACACAACTCACTAGTACATACTGTACCTCACACACACTGATATAGACACAACTCACTGATACATACTGCACCTCACACACACTGATATAGACACAACTCACTGATACATACTGCACCTCACCCACACTGATCTAGACACAACTCACTGGTACATAATGCACCTCACACACTGATATAGACACAACTCACTGATACATACTGTACCTCACACACACTGATATAGACACAACTCACTGGTACATACTGCACCTCACACACTGAAATAGACACAATTCACTGATACATACTACACCTCACACACTGATATAGACACAACTCACTGGTACATACTGTACCTCACACACACTGATATAGACACAACTCACTGGTACATACTGCACCTCACACACTGATATAGACACAACTCACTGGTACATACTGCACCTCACACACTGATATAGACACAACTCACTGGTACATACTGCACCTCACACACTGATATAGACACAACTCACTGGTACATACTGCACCTCACACACACTGATATAGACACAACTCACTGGTACATACTGCACCTCACACACACTGATATAGACACAACTCACTGGTACATACTGCACCTCACACAAACTGATAAAGACACAACTCACTGGTACATACTGTACCTCACGCAGTGATATAGACACAACTCACTGGTACATACTGTACCTCACACACTGATATAGACACAACTCACTGGTACATAATGCACCTCACACACTGCTATAGACACAACTTACTGGTACATACTGTACCTCACACACACTGATATAGACACAACTCACTGGTACATACTGCACCTCACACACACTGATATAGACACAACTTACTGGTAGATACTGCACCTCACACACACTTATATAGACACAACTCACTGGTACATACTGCACCTCACACACTGATATAGACACAACTCACTGGTACATACTGCACCTCACATACACTGATATAGACACAACTCACTGGTACATACTGCAGCTCACACACTGATATAGACACAACTCACTGGTACATACTGCACCTCACACACACTGATATAGACACAACTCACTGGTACATACTGCACCTCACACACTGATATAGACACAACTCACTGGTACATACTGTACCTCACACACACTGATATAGACACAACTCACTATTACATACTGCACCTCACACACTGATATAGACACAACTCACTGGTACATACTGCACCTCACACACTGATATAGACACAACTCACTGGTACATACTGCACCTCGCACACTGATATAGACACAACTTACTGCTACATACTGCACCTCACACACACTGATATAGACACAACTCACTGTTACATACTGTACCTCACACACACTGATATAGACACAACTCACTGATACATACTGTACCTCACACACTGATATAGACACAACTCACTGGTACATACTGCACCTCACACACTGATATAGACACAACTTACTGGTACATACTGCACCTCACACACTGATATAGACACAACTCACTGGTACATACTGCACCTCACACACACAGATATAGACACAACTCACTGGTACATACTGCACCTCACACACACTGATATAGACACAACTCACTGGTACATACTGCACCTCACACACTGATATAGACACAACTCACTGGTACATACTGCACCTCACACACTGATATAGACACAACTCACTGGTACATACTGCACCTCACACACTGATATAGACACAACTCCCTGGTACATACTGCACCTCACACACTGATATAGACACAACTCACTGGTACATACTGCACCTCACACACTGATATAGATACTACTCACTGGTACATACTGCACATCACACACACAGATATAGACACAACTCACTGGTACATACTGCACCTCACACACACTGATATAGACACAACTCACTGGTACATACTGTACCTCACACACACTGATATAGACACAACTCACTGGTACATACTGCACCTCACACACACTTATATAGACACAACTCAATGGTACATACTGCACCTCACACACACTGATATAGACACAACTCACTGGTACATACTGCACCTCACACACTGATATAGACACAACTCACTGGTACATAATGCACCTCACACACACTGATATAGACACAACTCACTGGTACATACTGCACCTCACAGACACTGATATAGACACAACTCACTGGTACATACTGCACCTCACACACTGATATAGACACAACTCACTGGTACATACTGCACCTCGCACACTGATATAGACACAACTTACTGCTACATACTGCACCTCACACACACTGATATAGACACAACTCACTGATACATACTGTACCTCACACACTGATATAGACACAACTCACTGGTACATACTGCACCTCACACACTGATATAGACACAACTTACTGGTACATACTGCACCTCACAGACACTGATATAGACACAACTCACTGGTACATACTGCACCTCACACACACATATAGACACAACTCAGTGGTACATACTGCACCTCACACACTGATATAGACACAACTCACTGGTACATACTGCACCTCACAGACACTGATATAGACACAACTCACTGGTACATACTGCACCTCACACACTGATATAGACACAACTCACTGGTACATACTGCACCTCGCACACTGATATAGACACAACTTACTGGTACATACTGCACCTCACACACACTGATATAGACACAACTCACTGGTACATACTGCACCTCACATACACTGATATAGACACAACTCACTGGTACATATTGCACCTCACACACGGATATAGACACAACTCACTGGTACATACTGCACCTCACACACTGATATAGACACAACTCACTGGTACATACTGCACCTCACACACACAGATATAGACACAACTCACTGGTACATACTGTACCTCACACACTGATATAGACACAACTCACTGGTACATACTGCACCTCACACACACTTATATAGACACAACTCACTGGTACATACTGTACCTCACACACTGATATAGACACAACTCACTGGTACATACTGTACCTCACACATTGATATAGACACAACTCCCTAGTACATTCTACACCTCACACACTGATATAGACACAACTCACTGGTACATACTGCACCTCACACACACTGATATAGACACATCTCACTGGTACATACTGCACCTCACACACACTGATATAGACACAACTCACTGATACATACTGCACCTCACACACACTGATATAGACACAACTCACTGGTACATACTGCACCTCACAGACACTGATATAGACACAACTCACTGGTACATACTGCACCTCACACACTGATATAGACACAACTCACTGGTACATACTGCACCTCGCACACTGATATAGACACAACTTACTGCTACATACTGCACCTCACACACACTGATATAGACACAACTCACTGATACATACTGTACCTCACACACTGATATAGACACAACTCACTGGTACATACTGCACCTCACACACTGATATAGACACAACTTACTGGTACATACTGCACCTCACAGACACTGATATAGACACAACTCACTGGTACATACTGCACCTCACACACACATATAGACACAACTCAGTGGTACATACTGCACCTCACACACTGATATAGACACAACTCACTGGTACATACTGCACCTCACAGACACTGATATAGACACAACTCACTGGTACATACTGCACCTCACACACTGATATAGACACAACTCACTGGTACATACTGCACCTCGCACACTGATATAGACACAACTTACTGGTACATACTGCACCTCACACACACTGATATAGACACAACTCACTGGTACATACTGCACCTCACATACACTGATATAGACACAACTCACTGGTACATATTGCACCTCACACACGGATATAGACACAACTCACTGGTACATACTGCACCTCACACACTGATATAGACACAACTCACTGGTACATACTGCACCTCACACACACAGATATAGACACAACTCACTGGTACATACTGTACCTCACACACTGATATAGACACAACTCACTGGTACATACTGCACCTCACACACACTTATATAGACACAACTCACTGGTACATACTGTACCTCACACACTGATATAGACACAACTCACTGGTACATACTGTACCTCACACATTGATATAGACACAACTCCCTAGTACATTCTACACCTCACACACTGATATAGACACAACTCACTGGTACATACTGCACCTCACACACACTGATATAGACACAACTTACTGGTACATACTGCACCTCACACACTGAAATAGGGGGGATATTTATCAAAGCCTCAACTGTGCTGCATTCGACGGCACCAATACGCTCGCCTAACATCGCGGCCACGGACCTGAATACGATGAGCATCGGACTGTTGTTAACTAACAGTCATCGATCTCGCTGCTATTCGGCTTTTTACCAACTTTATTTATACCCTGTCACTAATTGCCGCCACTATACTAAACTGTTTAAACCCCTATCCCGCCGCTCACGGACCCCGCCACCACCTAAATAAAGTTATTAACCCCTATCTCGCCACTCCCGGACCCCGCCGCAACCCTGGACCCCACCGCAAATAAATAAAGTTATTAATTCCCATTCCGCCGCTCCCGGACTCCGCCGCCAATGAATAAATGTATTAACCCCTAAACCTCTAGCCTCCCACATCACTACCATTAACTAAAACTATTAAACCCTAAACCGCCAGCCCATCACATCGCCATAAACTAAATTAAGCTTTTAACCCCTAAATCTAACAACCCGCTAACTTTACATTAAAATTACAACATTCCCATCTTATAATAAATTAAAACTTATCTGTAGAATTAAAATAAACTATATTAAACTATTAATTAACCTACCCTATTATACTAAAATGACATTAAACTACCAATTAAATTAACTATATTACATATTAAAAAAACCTAACCCTACTCAAATTATTTAAATCTACTATTAAAAATTACTAAATTACAAAGAAAATAAACGCTGTTACAAAAAATAAAAAACCCTAAATTATGAAAACAAACAAATCACATTATCAAAAATAAAAACAAATTGCACCTAATCTAATAGCCCTATCAAAATAAAAAAGCCCCCCAAAATAAAAAAAAATAAAAAACTACCAATGGCCCTTAAAAGGGCCTTTTGCGGGGGCATTGCCCCAAAGAAATCAGCTCTTTTACCTGTAAAGAAAAATACAAACACCCCCCCAACAGTAAAACCCACCACCCAAACAACCAACCCCCCCAAATAAAAAACCTATCTAAAAAACTTAAGCTCCCCATTGCCCTGAAAAGGGCATTTGTATGGGCATTTAGCTCTTTTACATGCCCAGACCCTACTTTAAAAAAAAAAACTTAAATAAACCTAACACTAACCCCCGACGATCCACTTACAGTTATCGAAGTCCGGACATCCATCCTCATCCAGCCGGCGAAGTCGTCAACCAGGCAGCCTCTTCTATCTTCATCCAGGTGGCCTCTTCCATCTTCATCTAGCCGGCGAAGTCTTCATCCAGACGGCATCTTCTAAATTCATCCATCTGGCGGGGAGCGGGTCCATCCTGAAGACATCCGGCGCGGATCTCCTCTTCAATACGGTTGCCGCCGTAAACTGGAACTTGAATGCAAGTGACATCATTCAAGATGGCGTTCCTTGCATTCCTATTGACTGAAAGGTTCCAATCAGCCAATAGGATTAGAGCCGCTAAAATCCTATTGGCTGTTCCAATCAGCCAATAGGATTTGAGCAGCTCTCATCCTATTGGCTGTTCCTCACACACTGATATAGACACTACTTGTTGGTACATACTGCACCTCACACATACTGATATAGGGGCATATTTATCAAGCTCTGTATGGAGCTTGATGCCCCGTGTTTCCGGAAACTGGTTGAATTGGCCCAATTTGGCCAATAATAAATTGACCCCATAAACATAACTCACTGGTACATACTGCACCTCACACACACCTCACTGGCACACACTACACCTCACACACACCTCACTGGTATATACTGCACCTCACACACACCTCACTGGTACATACTGCACCTTACACACACTGATATAGACACAACTCACTGGTACACACTGGATCACACATTGACATATTGAAAATGTATTTTCATTATTTATTTTAATAAATTATTAGTTAATGCAAATTACTTCTGCTATGTATTTTACCAGCTTGTCAGAGTTTACATGTTCTTACTATTGATGCATTTATATTTGGACTGTTCGTGTAGTATTTTGATATATTTTTTGTGTGTTTAATTTGACAGATCAGGGATTTACAAATATAGAATTGCACAGGATGCAGTAAATATTCTCCAAATAGAGCAGCTTAAATTTTGTGAGGTGTAAAAGCTATAAAAACACATACATTGGCTGCGCTATCAAACATGAGGTCAGTTTTGGCCAGCGTGAAGGCACTGCTAATGGTAGTTTCCTGAGTTGCTAAATATACCCTTTACCACACAATCTAGTGATATAGTAAAAGGTGAGGTTATTACCACCTATGAAGGATTTCTTTCAAGTCTTAAATGAAAATTGCTATCAAAAATGTTCTATAATCCATACCAAAGAGCTGATTTTACAGATGTTGATTATGTTTCACCTGAACGAATTACTTTTAATTTTAAGCTATTACAGCAGTATTATTGTGCACTTAATGCTAATTCTTATTGGCTGATAGTTGGTTCCTGCTAACAGTCATTGGCTGGTGGGTACAAATGCTCATTCTATCTCTATCTCTATCTATCAATCTATCTATCGATCTATCTATCTATATCTATCTATTTATCTATCTATCTATCTATCTATCTATCTATCTATATCTAACTATCAGACAATCAGACTATCAGACTCCTTGGTTTCTATGTATGTGTGTTTGTGGATGTACACAAGTATTGATGTGTGTGCATCCACAAGGACACATATGGATATATATGTAAAAGTAAGATCTACAGGACTATATAGTTCTTTTTTGTTTCCTGCATCTTTAAAATACATATGTCTGAAGTCAGATTGATGAATTAAACTATCACACTGTGTAGAAGTATGCAGGAAATCTGTATAGACAACCCTGATATGTTTTTAACTACAACTATATCTTTTTAACTGTAGCATGTAGCCTATTAAGACCCACATTCTTTATCTTGTTGTCTGTATGTTATTTTCTTGATCATCCTTACTTAGTTTGTTTATGTCGTATCTATAGTCATTATTCTTGCTTTGTCTGTGAAATTATTGTATATTGTTTGTTGTCGTAAGTAACCATTATGTATTTTCTTGCTTTGGAGAACATGGTCACACAAAAAATTATTTTATATACATTTGTAAAATTAAGTTGTATCCAATTGCAATATATCATCTCTGTAGTACATGTTGCAGTGCCAGGGGTTAATGTTTACCTAACACTCCCCTAGACCAATGAGATCTAATCAATTTACACTCTCACCTTACTTAATCTCACCTGTGGCACTCCAACAACTATCTCTGAGGAAGCGCATGAGAGCATGCGCGAAACATGTCAGATAATATGAAGCTGCTGTACCTATCTACTACCTGCTGAATAAACACACCACTGACATTGGCTACCAGTCCGGAATCTTTGTCTAGCTCTTCATTTTTATATCAGACAAAGAGTATTAGTAAAAAATATACAATTGACAGTATAGTTTAAATTTGATATAAATACCTTTTACTTAACACTTTTTTTCAGAAGAGTTTTCACTGTGTTTCCCAGAAGACTTTTTAAAGTGACAATAAAGTCAAAATTAAAGGGACACTAAACCCACATTTTTTTCTTTCATTATTCAGATAGAGCATGCAATTTTAAGCAACTTTCTAATTTACTCCTATTATCAATTTTCTTTGTTCTCTTGCTATCTTTATTTGAAAAGCAGGAATGTGATGCATAGGAGCCGGCCCATTTTTGGTTGAGAACCTGGGTAATGCTTGCTTATTGGTGGGTAAATGTAAGCATCCAATAAGCAAGCGCTATCCATGGTGCTGAACCTAAAATGGGTTGACTGCTAAGATTTAAATTCCTGCTTTTAAAATAAAGATAGCAAGAGAATGAAGACAAATTAATAATAGGAGTAAATTAGAAAGTTGCTTAAAATGTCATGCTCTATCTGAATCATGAAAGAAAAAATGTGGGTTCAGTGTCCCTTTAAACTTTCATGATTTAGATCAGGGGTATCAAGCTCAATTTATCTGGGGGCCACTGGCCAGGTGTTCTTCTCCCATGGGGCCGCTTCATCTGAATAAGTGCTCTGGAACTGGATAGGAACGGTAAGTGACATTTACCCAAGCAGTAGTGCATCGTGGGAGTTGTAGCCCACAATAGACATACACAGTTGTCTATATAATGTGAGTGCAAAGTGAAGTGATCTGAGACTGTATAACAACGTAAAATGTGACATTTATCCAAGCAGTGCATGATGGGAGTCTACATGGGACGCTTGTCTTTATATTTATCTTGTGAGGGCCTAAATAGAACATCAACTAGTTACATCTCTTAGAACCCTAAAAAAAAAATTACAGCCCAAACTAATGGCTTACTTATTAAACAATAGAGGGCCAGATTAAACTATTTTTAGGGCTGCATATGGCCCTGGGGCCGGTTCTTTGAGACCACTGATTTAGATAAACGTAGTTCACATGGTATCTTCTGTTGAAAAACATATTGAGAGCTAGATGTTGGTTGGTGGCTGAACATAAATGTCTTTTATCTTTTGCTTAACTGATATGTTCAGCTAGCTCCCAGTAGTGCATTGCTGCTCCTTCAATAATAGATACCAAGAGAATAAAGCAAAATTTGATAACAGAAGTGAAATTGGAATATGTGTTTTGTGTCTGAATCATGAAAGAAAACAATTGTGTTTCATGTCTCTTTAAAGGGACACGGAACCCAATTGTTTTCTTTCGTGTTTCAGATAGAGCTCAATCCTATTGGCTAATTGGAATAGCCAATAGGATGAGAGCTGCTCAAATCTTATTGGCTGATAGGATTTTAGCAGCTCTAATCCTATTGGCTGATTGAAATCTTTCAGCCAATAGGAATGCAAGGGACGCCATCTTGGATGGTGTCACTTGCATTGAAGTTCCAGTTTACGTCAGCAACCGTATGAAGAGAATGCTCCATGCAGGATGTCTTCCGGATGGACTCGCTCCGCGCCAGATGGATGAAGATAGAAGATGCAGTCTGGATGAAGACTTCTTGCCGCCTGGATGAGGACTTCGCCAGATGGATGTAGACTTCTTGCCGGCTGGATGTATCCTTCAAGCGGGACTTCAATAACTGTAAGTGGATCGTCGGGGGTTAGTGTTAGGTTTATTTAAGGTTTTTTTGGGTGGGTTTTATTTTTAGTTTAGGGTCTGGGCATGTAAAAGAGCTAAATGCCCTAATTAAGGGCAATGCCCATACAAATGCCCTTTTCAGGGCAATGGGGAGTTTAGGTTATTTTAGATAGTTTTTTTATTTGGGGGGGCTGGTTGGTTGGGTGGTGGGTTTTACTGTTGGGGGGTGTTTGTATTTTTTTTTACAGGTAAAAGAGCTTTAGGGCAATGCCCCACAAAAGGCCCTTTTAAGGGCCATTGGTAGTTTATTGTAAGCTAGGGTTTTTTTTTATTTTGGGGGGCTTTTTATTATTTTGATAGGGCGATTATAATATTAGATTAGGTGTAATTCTTTTTTATTTTTGATAATGTGTTTTTTTATTTTTCGTAATTTAGTGTTTTTGTTTTTTTGTAACTAAGGCCTAGATTTAGAGTTTGGCGGTAGCCGTCAAAACCAGCGTTAGAGGCTCCTAACGCTGGTTTTAGGCTACCGCCGGTATTTGGAGTCAGTCAGGAAAGGGTCTAACGATCACTTTTCAGCCGCGACTTTTCCATACCGCAGATCCCCTTACGTCAATTGCGTATCCTATCTTTTCAATGGGATCTTTCTAACTCCGGTATTTAGAGTCGTGGCTGAAGTGAGCGTTAGAAATCTAACGACAAAACTCCAGCCGCAGAAAAAAGTCAGTAGTTAAGAGCTTTCTGGGCTAACCCCGGTTCATAAAGCTCTTAACTACTGTGCTCTAAAGTACACTAACACCCATAAACTACCTATGTACCCCTAAACCGAGGTCCCCCCACATCGCCGCCACTCGATTAAATTTTTTTAACCCCTAATCTGCCGACCGCCACCTACATTATACTTATGTACCCCTAATCTGCTGCCCCTAACACCGCCGACCCTATATTATATTTATTAACCCCTAACCTGCCCCCCACAACGTCGCTGCCAGCTACCTACAATAATTAACCCCTAATCTGCCGCTCCGTAAACCGCCGCTACCTACATTATCCCTATGTACCCCTAATCTGCTGCCCCTAACACCGCCGACCCCTATATTATATTTATTAACCCCTAATCTGCCCCTCTCAACGTCGCCTCCACCTGCCTACACTTATTAACCCCTAATCTGCCGAGCGGACCGCACCGCTACTATAATAAATGTATTAACCCCTAATCCGCCTAACCCCCGCCTCAATAACCCTATAATAAATAGTATTAACCCCTAATCTGCCCTCCCTAACATCGCCGACACCTAACTTCAATTATTAACCCCTAATCTGCCGACCTAATCTCGCCGCTACTGTAATAAATGTATTAACCCCTAAAGCTAAGTCTAACCCTAACACTAACACCCCCCTAAATTAAATATAATTTAAATCTAACTAAATAAATTAACTCTTATTAAATAAATTATTCCTATTTAAAGCTAAATACTTACCTGTAAAATAAATCCTAATATAACTACAATATAAATTATAATTATATTATAGCTATTTTAGGATTTATATTTATTTTACAGGTAACTTTGTATTTATTTTAACCAGGTACAATAGCTATTAAATAGTTAAGAACTATTTAATAGCTAAAATAGTTAAAATAATTACAAAATTACCTGTACAATAAATCCTAACCTAAGTTACAATTAAACCTAACACTACACTATCAATAAATTAATTAAATAAAATACATACAATTATCTACAATTAAACCTAACACTACACTATCAATAAATTAATTAAATACAATACCTAGAAATAAATACATTTAAATAAACTAACTAAAGTACAAAAAATAAAAAAGAACTAAGTTACAAAAAATAATAAAATATTTACAAACATTAGAAAAATATTACAACAATTTTAAACTAATTACACCTACTCTAAGCCCCCTAATAAAATAACAAAGACCCCCAAAATAAAAAAATGCCCTACCCTATTCTAAATTACAAAAGTTCAAAGCTCTTTTACCTTACCAGCCCTGAACAGGGCCCTTTGCGGGGCATGCCCCAAAGAATTCAGCTCTTTTGCCTGTAAAAAAAACCATACAATACCCCCCCAACATTAAAACCCACCACCCACATACCCCTAATCTAACCCAAACCCCCCTTAAATAAACCTAACACTAAGCCCCTGAAGATCTTCCTACCTTATCTTCACCTCACCGGGTATCACCGATCGGTCCTGGCTCCAAAATCTTCATCCAAGCCCAAGCGGGGGCTAGACATCCATCATCCGATGGCTGAAGAAGTCCAGAAGAGGGTCCAAAGTCTTCATCCTATCCGGGAAGAAGAGTAGATCCGGACCGGCAACCATCTTCTTCCAAGCGGCATCTTCTATCTTCATCCGAGGAGGACCGGCTCCATCTTGAAGACCTCCACCGCGGACCCATCTTCTTCTTCCGACGACTTCCCGACGAATGACGGTTCCTTTAAGGGACGTCATCCAAGATGGCGTCCCTCGAATTCCGATTGGCTGATAGGATTCTATCAGCCAATCGGAATTAAGGTAGGAAAATTCTGATTGGCTGATGGAATCAGCCAATCAGAATCAAGTTCAATCCGATTGGCTGATTCAATCAGCCAATCAGATTGAGCTCGCATTCTATTGGCTGTTTCGATCAGCCAATTGAATGCGAGCTCAATCTGATTGGCTGATCGGATCAGCCAATCGGATTGAACTTGATTCTGATTGGCTGATTCCATCAGCCAATCAGAATTTTCCTACCTTAATTCCGATTGGCTGATAGAATCCTATCAGCCAATCGGAATTCGAGGGACGCCATCTTGGATGACGTCCCTTAAAGGAACCGTCATTCGTCGGGAAGTCGTCGGAAGAAGAAGATGGGTCCGCGGTGGAGGTCTTCAAGATGGAGCCGGTCCTCATCGGATGAAGATAGAAGATGCCGCTTGGAAGAAGATGGTTGCTGGTCCGGATCTACTCTTCTTCCCGGATAGGATGAAGACTTTGGACCCTCTTCTGGACTTCTTCAGCCGTGGGATGATGGATGTCTAGCCCCCGCTTGGGCTTGGATGAAGATTTTGGAGCCAGGACCGATCGGTGATACCGGTGAGGTGATGATAAGGTAGGAAGATCTTCAGGGGCTTAGTGTTAGGCTTATTTAAGGGGGGTTTGGGTTAGATTAGGGGTATGTGCGTGGTGGGTTTTAATGTTGGGGGGGGGGTATTGTATGTGTTTTTTTTACAGGCAAAAGAGCTGAATTCTTTGGGGCATGCCCCGCAAAGGGCCCTGTTCAGGGCTGGTAAGGTAAAAGAGCTTTGAACTTTTGTAATTTAGAATAGGGTAGGGCATTTTTTTATTTTGGGGGTCTTTGTTATTTTATTAGGGGGCTTAGAGTAGGTGTAATTAGTTTAAAATTGTTGTAATATTTTTCTAATGTTTGTAAATATTTTATTATTTTTTGTAACTTAGTTCTTTTTTATTTTTTGTACTTTAGTTAGTTTATTTAAATGTATTTATTTGTAGATATTGTATTTAATTAATTTATTGATAGTGTAGTGTTAGATTTAATTGTAAATTAGGTTAGGATTTATTTTACAGGTAATTTTGTAATTATTTTAACTATTTTAGCTATTAAATAGTTCTTAACTATTTAATAGCTATTGTACCTGGTTAAAATAAATACAAAGTTACCTGTAAAATAAATATAAATCCTAAAATAGCTATAATATAATTATAATTTATATTGTAGCTATATTAGGGTTTATTTTACAGGTAAGTATTTAGCTTTAAATAGGAATAATTTATTTAATAAGAGTTAATTTATTTCGTTAGATTTAAATTATATTTAATTTAGGGGGGTGTTAGTGTTAGGGTTAGACTTAGCTTTAGGGGTTAATACATTTATTAGAATAGCGGTGAGCTCCAGTCGGCAGATTAGGGGTTAATGTTTGAAGTTAGGTGTCGGCGATGTTAGGGAGGGCAGATTAGGGGTTAATACTATTTATTATAGGGTTATTGAGGCGGGAGTGAGGCGGATTAGGGGTTAATAACTTTATTATAATAGCGGTGCGGTCCGCTTGGCAGATTAGGGGTTAATAAGTGTAGGCAGGTGGAGGCGACGTTGTGGGGGGCAGATTAGGGGTTAATAAATATAATATAGGGGTCGGCGGTGTTAGGGGCAGCAGATTAGGGGTACATAGGGATAATGTAAGTAGCGGCGGTTTACGGAGCGGCAGATTAGGGGTTAAAAAAATATGCAGGTGTCAGCGATAGCGGGGGCGGCAGAATAGGGGTTAATAAGTGTAAGGTTAGGGGTGTTTAGACTCGGGGTACATGTTAGAGTGTTAGGTGCAGACGTAGGAAGTGTTTCCCCATAGGAAACAATGGGTCTGCGTTAGGAGCTGAACGCGGCTTTTATTGCAGGTGTTAGGTTTTTTTTTCAGCTCAAACAGCCCCATTGTTTTCTATGGGGGAATCGTGCACGAGCACGTTTTTGAAGCTGGCCGCGTCCGTAAGCACCGCTGGTATCGAGAGTTGAAGTTGCGTTAAATATGCTCTACGCTCCTTTTTTGGAGCCTAACGCAGCCATTCTGTGAACTCTCAATACCAGAGGTATTTAAAAGGTGCGGCCAGAAAAAAGCACGCGTAGCTAACGCACCCCTTTGGCCGCAGAACTCTAAATCTAGGCGTCAGTGTTTGTTTTTTTCTGTAATTTAGTACTTTTAATAATGTTTAATTGTATATTTAATTAATTTGAGTAGGGTTAGGTTTTTTAATATGTCATTTATTTTATTTAATTGGTAGTTTAATTTATTTGTTGGATAATAGGATAGGTTAATTAGTTTAATATAGTTTATTTTAATTCTACAGGTAAGTTTAAATTTATTTGAAGATAGGGATGTTGTAATTTTAATTTAAAGTTAGCGGGTTGTTAGGTTTAGGGGTTAATAGCTTAATTTATTTTTTGGCGATGTGGGGGGCTGACGGTTTAGGGGTTAATAGGTTTAGTTAGTGGTAGTGATGTGGGAGGCCAGAGGTTTAGGGGTTAATATGTTTATTTAGGTTGCGGCGGGGTCGGGGAGCGGTGGGATAGGGGTTAATAACTTTATTTAGGTTGTGGCGGGTTCGGGGAGCGCCGAGATAGGGGTTAATACGATTATTTATGTTGCGGCAGGGTCGGGGAGCGGCGGAATGGGGGTTAATAACTTTATTTAGGTTGCAGCGATGTCTGGGCGGCAGATTAGGGGTGTTTAGACTCAGGGTTTATGTTAGGGTGTTAGGTGTAAACGTAACTTGTTTTCAACCATAGAAATCAATGGGATATCTGGCAGCATTGAACTTAAGCTTTCCGTGCTTTCAGACTCTCATTGATTTCTATAGCATCCGCGGCCTCCAGGGTGGCGGATTGAAAACCAGGTATGCTGGGCCGGAATAGCCGTGAGCGTACCTGTTAAAAGTTTGATAACTTGGAAAAAGTGTCAAATAGAGCCGAATGTGTATTCGGAACATCTGTAATGACGTAAGCATCGATCTGCATCAGATTGAGACCGGCGGATCGTATGTTACGTCACAAATTTCAACATTTGCCAGTCTGTAGGTTTTGATAACTAGGTCTGATCAAGCTCTCAACAATTACGCTGTGGAATTCTGGCATATTTGCGGTTGACAGCTTGATAGATAGCCCCATATTAACTGGTATATAGCTTCCCTATTTTTACAAAGTGGCACCACATATGCTTTATGCCAGTCCTGAGGTACTATGCCTGAGGAAAAGGAGTCTAGAAAATTAAGAGTAGAGGTTTGGCTATAACAGTGCTAAATTCTCGCAAAACCCTTGGGTGTATTCCATCTGGGCCTGGAGTTTTGTTTACCTTAAAGGGACAGTCAACTCCAAGATTGTTATTGTTTAAAAAGATAGATAATCCCTTTATTACTCATTCCCCAGTATAGCACAGCCAACATGGTTATATTAATATACCTTGTATCTAAGCCTCTTGAGAGCGCCCTAATCCCATGGCTATCATGTGACAGACATCAGCCAATAACAGACAAGTATACATATTCCCTGTGAGCTTGTGCACATGCTCAGAAGGATCTTGTTCCCAAGAAAGTGAGAATATAAAGACTGTGCACAATTTGATAATGGAAGTAAATTGGCAAGTGTCTTAAAACTGCTGCTCTATCTGAATCATAAAAGTTTATTTTGACATGAATGTCCCTTTAATGGTATGGACTTGTATGTTCTAGTTTGTTTCAAACTATCTCCCATTGATTCCTCTCTTTACTGAAGAAAAGAACTGGTTTAGTACCTCAGCCTTCTCCCTGTCACTGTGAATCATTTTACCCTTCACACATTTTAATGTACCCATATTTTGAAATTTATGTACTTAAAAATCCTTTTAGGGTTTGACTTAGAATCCTTCGCAATGAATCTTTCTTTTTCAATTTTGGCTAATTTGATTGCTTTTTTGCATGCTTTGTTACATTCCTTATATTTGGAATGTTGAGTTTGTAATATTTACTTTGAATCATTTAAAAGCCCTACATTTTTTTTTATTAATTTCTCACGTTTTTATTTAGCTACATTGACGTGGATTTATTTATTTTGCTTTTATAACCATGTGGTATGTGTTGATGTGTATATTTGTAACTTTTCTCTCTCTCACTCACTTTTCTCTCTCTATCTCTTTCACTTCTCTCTCTCTCTCTCTCTCTCTCTCTCTCTCTCTCTCTCTCTCTCTCTCTCTCTCTCTCTGGGGGAGATTTAATAAGCAGCGGATGATGCTCTCTCCGCCCGAAGTTTCCGGTTCACCGGAAACTAAAGTTAAGAAGTATCAGACTGCAATCATCCTGATTGGCTGCGAATGTGCAGGGGCGGCATTGCTCAAGCATTTCACTAGAAATGCTTGTGCAATGTTAAATGCTGACAGCGTATGCTGTCGGTATTTAGCGATGCTGGGCGGACATGATTCGCTATAGCAAATCATGTCCGCCTGGTATTTGATAAATTGACCACTATCTCTTTCTCTCACTTTTCTCTCTCTCTCTTTTTCTCAATTTTCTCTCTATCTCTTTCTCTCACTTTTCTCTCTCTATCTCTTTCTCTCGCTTTTCCCCCCCGGCAGAAGTCTTCATCCTATCTGGGCAGAAGAGGACATCCAGACCAGCAGACATCTTCATCCAAGCGACATCTTCTATCTTCATCCATCCGACGAGGAGCGGCTCCATCTTCAAGACCTCCGGCGCGTAACATCCTCCTTCCCCGACGACTAGCCGACGAATGAAGGTTCCTTTAAGTGACGTCATCCAAGATGGCGTCCCTCGAATTCCGATTGGCTGATAGGATTCTATCAGCCAATCAGAATTAAGGTAGGAAAAATCTGATTGGCTGATTGAATCCGCCAATCAGATTCAAATTCAATCCGATTGACTGATCCAATCAGCCAATCAGATTAAGCTCGCATTCTATTGGCTGTTCCGATCAGCCAATAGAATGCAAGCTCAATCTAATTGGCTGATTCAATCAGCCAATCAGATTTTTCCTACCTTAATTCCGATTGGCTTATAGAATCCTATCAGCCAATCGGAATTCGAGGGACGCCATCTTGGATGACGTCACTTAAAGGAACCTTCATTCGTCGGGTAGTCATTGGGGAAGGAGGATGTTCCACGCCGGAGGTCTTGAAGATGGAGCCGCTCCTCGTTGGATGGATGAAGATAGAAGATGCCGCTTGGATGAAGATGTCTGCCGGTCCCGATGTCCTCTTCTGCCCAGATAGGATGAAGACTTCTGCCGGTCTGGATGTCCTCTTCTGCCCCATCGGATGAAGACTTCGGCCCGGTTGGGTGAAGACGACTCAAGGTAGGGAGATCTTCACAGGGGTAGTGTTAGGTTTATTTAAGGGGGCTTTTGGTTAGAGTAGGGGTATGTGGGTGGTGGGTTGTAATGTTGGGGGGTGGTATTGTGTTTTTTTTTACAGGCAAAAGAGCTGATTACTTTGGGGCATGTCCCGCAAAAAGCCCTTTTAAGGGCTGGTAATAGAGCTGTTAACTTTTGTAATTTAGATTAGGGTAGGGTAAATTTTTTATATTGGGGGGCTTTGTTATTTTATTAGGGGGCTTAGAGTAGGTGTAATTAGCTTAAAATTCTTGTAATCTTTTTTTATTTTTTGTAATTTAGTTTAGTTTATTTAATTGTAGGTAATTGTAGGTAATTTATTTAATTTATTTATTGCTAGTGTAGTGTTAGGTTTAATTGTAACTTAGGTTAGGATTTATTTTACAGGTAATTTTGTAATTATTTTAACTAGGTAGCTATTAAATAGTAAATAACTATTTAATAGCTATTGTCCCTAGTTAAAATAAATACAAAGTTGCCTGTAAAATAAATATAAATCCTAAAATAGCTACAATATAATTATTTGTTATATTGTAGCTATATTAGTGTTTATTTTACAGGTAAGTATTTAGTTTTAAATAGGAATACTTTAGTTAATAAGATTTAATTTATTTTGTTAGATTAAAATTATATTTAACTTAGGGGGGTGTTAGGGTTAGACTTAGCTTTAGGGGTTAATACATTTATTAGAGTAGCAGCGAGGTCCGGTCAGCAGATTAGGGGTTAATACTTTAAATTAGGTGGCGGCGATGTTAGGGAGGGCAGATAAGGGGTTAATACTATTTATTATAGGGTTTGCAAGGCGGGAGTGCGGCGGTTTAGGGGTTAATACATTTATTATAGTGGCGGAGAGGTCCGGTCGGCAGATTAGGGGTTAATAAGTGTAGGTAAGGTAGCGGCGACGTTGGGGGGGGCAGATTAGGGGTTAATAAATATAATATAGGGGTCGGCGGTGTTAGGGGCAAAAGATTAGGGGCTCATAAGTATAACGTAGGTGGCGGCGGTGTGCGGTCGGCAGATTAGGGGTTAAAAAATATTATAGTGGCAGCGATGTGGGGGGACCTCGGTAGGGGTACATAGGTAGTTTATGGGTGTTAGTGTACTTTAGAGCACAGTAGTTAAGAGGTTTATAAACCGGCGTTAGCCCAGAAAGCTCTTAACTACTGACTTTTTGCTGCGGCTGGAGTCTTGTCGGTAGAGGGTCTACCGCTCACTTCAGCCAAGACTCTAAATACCGGCGTTAGGCAGATCCCATTGAAAAGATAGGATACGCAATTGGCATAAGGGGATCTGCGGTATGGAAAAGTTGTGGCTTGAAAGTGAGCATTAGACCCTTTCCTGCCTGACTCTAAATACCAGCGGCCGGCCAAAAGCAGCGTTAGGACCCCTTAACGCTGCTTTTGATGGCTAACGCAGAGCTCTAAATCTAGGCGTTAGGGTTTATTTGATAGGAAAGTATTTAGTTTTAAATAGGATTAATTTATTTAATTATAGGAATATTTATTTAGATTAATTTAAATAATATTTAAGTTAGGGGGTTGTTGGGGTTAGGGTTAGACTTAGGTTTAGGGGTTAATTCATTTAATATATTGGCGGCGGTGTAGGGGGGGTAGATTAGGGGTTAATCAATGTACTGTATGTGGCGGCGGTGTGGGGGGGGCAGGATAGGGGTTAATAAATGAAATGTAGGTGGCGGAGGGCTCCGGGTGCGGCGGTTTAGGGGTTAAACAATTAATTTATTTGCGGCGGGGTCCGGGATCGGCAGGATAGGGGTTAATAACTTTATGTAGGTGGCGGGGGTATAGGGGGTGGCAGATTAGGGGTTAATATATATAATGTAGGTGGCGGTGGGGTCTGGGAGCGGCGGTTTAGGGGTTCATATATTTATTATAGTGGCGGTGGGGTCTGGGAGCGGCGGTTTAGGGGTTAATAAGTTTATTATAGTTGCGGATGGGTCCAGGAGCAGCAGTTTATGGGTTAATAAGCTTATTTAGGTGCAGGGGGGCTCAGGGAGCGGCGGTTTAGGGGGTAAAACTGTATAGTATAGTGTGGGTGGTTAGTGACAGGCTAGCAAGAAAGCTGCAAATAAGCCGATGAGCAGCGAGATCGATGACTGTCAGTTAACAACAGTCCGCTGCTCATCGCACCGTACTTGGTGCGCGGCTTTTTGACAGCTTTCTTGATAACTTTGGCGAACGTATTCAAGTCCGCGGCGGCGATGTTAGGCGAGCTTAGGCTAGCGTATTGGGGCCGGCGAATGCAGGTAAGTAGACACGTTGATAACTAGAGGGCACTTTGTTCTCTATCGCTTTCTCTCACTTTTCTCTCTCTCTCTCTTTCACTTTTCTCTCTCTCTTTCTCTCACTTTTCTCTCTCTCGCTCTCTCTATATATCTCCTTCTCTCACTTTTCTCTCTCTCACTTTTCTCTCTCTCTCTTTCTCTCACTTTTCTCTCTCGCTTTCTTTCACTTTTCTCTCTCTCTTGCTTTCACTTTTCTCTCTCTCTCTTTTCTCTCTCTCTCTCTTTCTCTCACATTTTTCTCTCTCTCTCTTTTCTCTCTCTCTCTTTCTCTCACATTTCTCTCTCTCTCACACATTTCTCTCTCTCTCTCTATCTCTTTCTCTCTTTCTCTCACTTCTCTCTCTCTGTCTCTCACTTTTCTCTCTTTCTCGCACATTTCTATCTATGTCTTTCTCTTTCTTCATCTCTCTCTCCGTCTCTTTCTCTCTCTCTCTCTTTCTGTCTTTATTTCTCTCTCTCACTTTTTTTTCTCTCTCTCTCTCACTTTTCTCTCTCTCTTTCTCTTGCTTTTCTCTCTCTCACTTTTCTCTCTTTTTCTCTCACTTTTCTCTCTCTCTCTCTCTCTCTCTCTCACTTTTCTCTTTCTCTCTCTTTCTCTCACTTTTCTCTCTCTCTCTCTTTCTCTCACATTTCTCTCTCTATCTCTTTCTCTCTCTTCCTCTCTCTGTCTCTCTTTCTCTCACTTCTCTCTCTCTCCGTCTCTCACTTTTCTCTCTTTCTCTCACATTTCTCTCTCTCTCTATCTCTTTCTCTCTCTTCCTCTCTCGCTCTGTCTCTCTCTCTCACTTTTTTCTCTCTCTCTCTCACTTTTCTCCCTCTCTTTCTCTCACTTTTCTCTCTCTTTCTCTCACTTTTCTATCTCATTCTCTCTCACTCTTGCTACCTCACTTTATACCGGCTGTCTTGTAGTTTAAATTAACTCTTTAATTTGTTAAAACTAAAGCCTTCAAACCATGTTTCCTTTTATAATAAAACAAACAGGTCACCCTTTACATACATTGCTCCTCTGACTCATAGCTCAGAAAAATCATCTACTTAACTTCCCAAATGGCAAGAAGAATCCATAATTAGAGTATGGATGAAATATAAACTACTTGTTAGCTCTATTCATTAAGGGATTTAATGACTGAAACAAGAGGTCATGATCACATGTTGGAAGGTAGCAAGCGCCGGAGTAATATGCATCTCTTCTTTACAGATTGGGTAGTTAATTTGGGGAATAGACTTCCAGCAGAGGTGGGAGGGACACATACTATAAGGGCACACAAGAATTTCTGGGTTATGATTATGTCTATCCTATGGGTTCCATTTATGAAGTTGCATATGTAGCTTTTGAAGGGGCGTCACATATTTGTGAGCTTGAAATTGCAAGTTAAAGGGACACTCAAATAAAAATAATCTTTATGATTCAGAACGAGCAGCAGTATTAAAGGGATACTAAACCCAAATGTATTCTTTCATGATTCAGATAGAGCAGCAATTTTAAGCAACTTTCTAATTTACTCCTATTATCAATTTTTCTTTGTTCTCTTGCTATCTTTATTTAAAAAGCAGGAATGTAAAGCTTAAGAGCTGGCCCATGTTTGGTTGAGAACCTGGGTTACGCTTGCTTATTGGTTTGCTAAACGTAGCCACCAATAAACAAGCGCTATCCAGGATGCTGAACCTAAAAAAGGCTGGCTGCTAAGCATACAATTCCTTTTTTTTATATAAAGATAGCAAGAGAATGAAGAAAAGTTGAAAGTAGGAGTAAATTAGAAAGTTGCTTAAAATTGCTGCTCTATCTGAACCATTAAAGACAAAAATTGGGTTTTGTAGCCCTTTAAGACTCTTTCCAATTTACTTCCATTATCAAATTTTGTACAGGTTCATGGGTGTTACTTATACTAGTATGTGATTGGCTGATGTCTGTCACATGATACAAGGGGACAGACAATGATAGAACAAACTAATTTGTCTACTGCCTATTTGAAATTCTGAGTAGGTATTAATTCATTGTCTTTTTATTATGCAATTCAACTGCATTGAGTGGTCCTTTAAGAAGCAGCAGTTTTAAGCTTTCTGCTACCTCAGAGGTGGTGGAATACAATTTTAAACAACTTTCCAATGTACTTCTATTATTTAATTTGCTTCCTTCTCTTGTTATCCTTTGCTGAAAGTTTATCTAGGCATGCCCAGGAGCAGCAGAGAACCTAGGTCCTAGCTGCTGATTGGTGGCTGCATATATATACTGATTGTGATTGGCTCACCCATGTGTTCAGTTAGAATCCATAAGTGCATTGCTGCTCCTTCAACAAATGATGCCAATAGAACGAAATACATTAGATAATAGAAGTAAATTAGAAAGTTGTTTAAAATTGTATTCTCTATCTGAATCATGAAAGAAAATAAATTGGGCTTCATGTCCCTTTAAATAATTCATTACTGATTCTTCTAGGATGATTGACACAACTACTCTCATGTCATTGGTTACACAAGGGCAGGGAGAGGGCTGTACAAGTAAATACTTGTGCAATATTAAATGGTTCCAAACATTGGTGCCCAGGTTCACTTTTAGGGAGCCTTGCTGTCCTGTATCTTAATAAATAGACCCTACAGATTAATTGAGAAGGAAATATGGGCAGACTTTATGGATTTTTCTGGTTTGTCTCTGTTCTCAAAACATTTATTTTCTACCCAGACCAGGTTCACTGCTTTAATGTGTGTTCATGTGCAGAAAGATGCTTCACTCCCAATAGCAGCATCTATTTAAATGTGACTCTCAGCTCAGATTCACAGTCATAGTTTACAGTCAGCAGCCTCAGCTTAGGCATTAAAGGGACACAAACCCTTTTTTTTCTTTAATGATTGAGATAGAGCATGCAGTTTTAAAGAACTTTCTAATTTTCTTCTATTATTAAATGTTCTTTGTTCTCTTGGTATCTTTTGTTGAAAAGCAGGGAGGTAAGCTCACGAGCGTGCACGTGTCTGGAGCACTATAAAAATGTAGATGTATTGACTAGGAACAGGTTAATGTTGATAATTTAAGATGACCTCTCTTGTTTCATAAGATGATGAGAGTCTACAAGATCATCACGTGTGGGATTAAACTCCAGTCCACTAGGAGGAGAAAAAAAAACACCCCTACATACCAGCACTTTGATCCCTGTCATTCTCCCAGAATCCCTCAGTCAAATTTTTGCCTCCTATAGATGGAATGAATTCTGAAGTGCTGATCAACAAGTCATTGATTGGAGTAACTGAGCTAAGACCCAGACAGGGCCGGATTTCCCATTAGGCACAGTAGGCATGTGCCTAGAGGGGTCATTACAGTGAGGGGCGCCCCTGCACCTGCCTGTATTCAGTGTATTTCCATTAAAAAAAACAAAAAAAAAAGGATGCAGACTCAGTCACTACTGTCAGTAACTTTTTTAAATTTATTTTTTATTAAAGACTTTGTATTGTAGATAAAATTATAGTACTGTACACAGTGACAGACAGGCTCTGGGAATGGGGGACTGTTGACAGTGCAGTTACACCCGTTCTGCAGCGGGGAGAGAGAGTCTGAGGTTGAGCCGAGGAGAGCAGCGAGTCAGCGACTAGTGAGTAAGTACCTCCTCCCACCCTGACTCCAGTCTCCAGTCAAACAGTACCGTGGTCTACTCCTGACCTTGATGGCGTATGCAGTGCCACATTTGGTTTGTGGATTGCGGGTTTGGGGGGCCGTGGCACGCCGCATCACGTGATGCCGGCTGCCGCCCTCAGAGTAGTAAAGCTATTGCTAAAGCTAACGGAAAATGGCAGAAGAAGCTTTGAAGGTAAGCTACACTCACAATAGGTTTTATTACTGTTATTCTTACGTACCCCTGTGATTGGTCCACTGATTCAATTAAATTCATTATGTTTGTATCTATTACTTTGTATAATATTAATGTGAAAAAAAAGTTTCTTAAAAGGCTTATGAAGGAATTGCTTAAAGGGACAGTAAACACTCATCACCAACTTACCTTAAACCAAAGATTTCATCATGATAATACTTTTGCGACCTGTCAAATATTCTACTGCACATCATATTGTATTCCATTCTATCTTTTAACAGTGCATCCAAACCGTTACAAATGGCCCCCAAACTCAGCCCCTAAGAATATTTTTTTTACATTAATTTCATATGCCCCTGTAGTAAGTGACTTGTAAATCAGTTTTTCAGTCCGTGCACGGACTGCTGTGCTTGCGTGATTTGACCTTTTTGTCACGTGATTTGCCGAATTTGCGCATGCACACCATCTAGGGGGATGGAACCCAGGCTAGATGGAGAAAATTAAATGTTGTGCATGCTATGGCTTTATCAATAAATGAAGGTCAAGAAACCTCAAGAATGGTTCTTGAGGTTTTCTTGACCTTTATCTGTTTAATTTAATTTGTTGGGCTAGCACCGGATTAATTATCCTTATATTCCACTACCTTACTGTATCTAGTGCCAGTTTTCTAACCCCCCTTTTCTTTATCAATAAATGGCCATTACGATAGGTGGGTATTTTATTGAATATATGATTATTCAAAACCATGCTGTTACATCTAATTATAACATTTAGCAGAGGCGTGACGGGTAGAGCAGGAAGTGGAACGCTTAAGACACAGTCTGCTACTAAAAGCGTTCCCTCTGCTCATCCAGTAATGAAGACCAGTAAACTCATTGTGATGCGCATTGCTGTGCGAGTAGTGTTATGACATCATCTGCACTGCGTGTTGACAAAATAGAAAGCCACGGGAACGAGCTGAGGCTTTGAAAAATATAGTGAGTGCTAAGAAGGAAGATGGAGGGAGGAGGAGTTAGGGGGCCATTTTTGAGACATAGAACGCATTGAATACATTAGGGATATTTATGGCTGCTGCTGTTGTACACTATTGGGGGTATGTCAATAATGATTGTGTGGGGAGGAATTTTTATATTAGATATTGATGTTAGTGGTGTTTACTGTCCCTTTAAGTAACAATAAAACTTAACTATAAGTAAATGTGTCTTATTTGCAGTTGAGACTCTTTCTTTGTTATTATTCATAATTATTTTTCCAAGGGCAAGGGGCCATAAAGGATCCACATGCAAAACCACTTCTGGACTCAGTATTATTAGTACAGGTGGCCCTCGGTTTACAACGGTTCAATTTGCACTGTTTCAGAATAACAACCTTTTGTTTCAGTCATGTGACTGCTATTAAAAAGCATTGAGAAGCAGTGCATTGATTAAAGTAGCCAGTGGGTGGAGCTGTCCGCTTGTGTTGCAGCAAAGATATGCAAGCCAAGCAAGCTGAAATTAATCAGTTTAACCAGACCTGAGCTATCGAGCAGCTTGCAAAGGAACAAGATCTTCCTGTCTATAAATCAGTCCAGATTGGAATACATAGAATGAACTGTTTGCAGAAAAAAAAGTCTGTGATGTGTGATTATTTTATTAGGTTTATACTGCTGTTTAGCAAATGTTTTTGTTTATTTAACTTAGTTTAATTTTATATTATGTGTTGTGTGAAATTATATATTCTGTGTTGTGTCATTATTTTATTAGTTTTATAATGCTGTTTAGCATTTAAAGTCTTTATTTCAAAACTTTAAAAATAATGTATTAGGTGTTACTTATGCCAATTTTGAGAGGGGCCTGGAACCTAACTCCCTCACTTCCCATTGACTTACATTATAAACTGGGTTTCAATTTACAATGGTTTCGATTTACAGCCATTCCTTCTGGAATCTAACCCCGGCGTAAACTGTGAGGACTACCTGTGTACATTTTATTAATCTTTTCTACTTCTGTAATAATGTCCCATTTCTCCCCTGACTATGCAGTCAGCAACTGAAATAAACAAACTGTAGTGACTCTTACACAACTGTATATATCCACAAGAGGCCAATAAAATGTGCAACTTTATTAGCACAACAGACTTACTCATGTGTGCCCAATGATTAGCAATCTATGTTCAATTGTATTCTATTTCCATGAAAATTAAAGTAAAATTAAAGTAAGTAGGAAATAGTTGGGAAATTTGTAGAGGCAACAAGAGACAGTTAAAGGGATACTGAACCCAAAATTTTTCTTTCATGATTCCGATAGAGCATTGAATTTTAAACAACTTTTTAATTTACTCCTATTATCAAATTTTCTTAGTTCTCTTGCTATCTTTATTTTAAAAGCAGAAATGTAGATCTTAGCAGCCAGCCCATTTTAGGTTCAGCACCATGGATAGTGCTTGCTTATTGGAGGCTTACATTTACCCACCAATAAGCAAGCATAACCCAGGTTCTCAACCAAAAATGCATCACAATCCTGCTTTTTAAATAAAGATAGCAAGAGAACAAAGAAAAATTAATAATAGGAATAAATTAGAAAGTTGCTTAAAATTGCATGCTCTCTCTGAATCATGAAAGAAAAATGTTGGGTTTAGTGTCCCTTTAACCTGCTCATTCAACTGGATAAGCCTCTATAAAAATGTAGAGATGGAAGGAGATAATTAAAATCTTACTTTGAGTTTCCTTTGAAAAATTAGCATAAACATTTAATTATGTTGGCCCAGGGTCAAAGTAAAATCATGCTGATATAAATCAGTAGTTTTTTTTGCTTCAGGCAACAGTAGTTATAAAATTGTACTTGATTTTGGATTAGACATGAGACCGAGGGGTACAACATTTAACCCCAAGAGGCTGAATAAGTCCTGTCATGTGGGGGAGCGTCTATCAATAAATAAAATAAATTACCAGAGATATATCTGCAATACATACATTTAATAGGTGTGTCGTGTGTGTAGGTAATGTTCCATCCATTTTTGATAACAGTTTTCCATTGTATGGCCATTTGATTTAAGTTAAAGGGACATGAAACCCCAAATTATGCTTTCATGATTCAGATAGAGAATACAATTTAAAACAACTTTCCAATTTACTTCTATTATCTAATTTTCTTCATTCTCTTGATATCCTTTTTTGAAAAGTATATCTAGATAGGCTAAGTAGCTGCTGATTAGTGGCTGCACATATATGCATCATGTGATTGGCTCAACCCTGTGCATTGCTATTTCTAGAACCCGCAGTGGAAAAGTATTATAGTGGAATTAGTGCTAGAACCTTTCTGCAAGCTTCCGATGCACTTCACGTGACCGCCTTATAGAAAGTGAAGCACGAGCGATGATCACCCTTACCCGCACCATGTGGGAACGGAAGGTACCGGTTGGCACTGGTAAAACCGATATCCTCAAAGCGCCTTGACCCATCCAAGCTAACCGTGCCCCCGGTACACATCACCAACACCCACTGGACACAGTGGGACATCAGCATTAGTGGACCTCGCATCCCGTACCGTGAGGCCCAAAGTTAGGCCGCAACGCTTCCTCTTTACAGTGCAACTCACAAAATGCTACTGCTTCAGTAAAACAAAAACCGAGACACAGCAGGAGTTAAAAAAAAACGGACCGCTGTAAAGGAATCTTCACCCACCTTTACCACCACTGAAAATACCGGTAAGCCAGTAACAGCTAACAATTATTACTATTACACTTACATCCATAGTAGGCACACTCTAACACAACAGAGGCAAGTTAAAAAGGGACTTAAATCTGCTACTCATTAGCAATCAAGGACACGGTCCTCATGCTACTAAACCCCACAGCACCACAATAAGAGGCCTACTTAAACCTGCGAGCCATATTAAAAATGCTGCAGCCTGCTACACCACCCTTTCATATTGTAGAATATGCTCCTAACCTTCATAACAACTTCCTAGAGGAGTTAACAATAATTCTAATACTGACACCCTAAAAGACCCTCGCATAAGGGTATTTAATGGCAAAGCCCAGTACTGCAGTTAATGAATCAAAACAGACCCATAATAACTAAAGGGCTGTCTATTGGAGTCACCCAACACCCACTCGCTACAATGACCTCAAGTAGAACTTCCAGGCAGAACAAGCCGGCCAAAGGCCTCTCTAATCCTACTGGTAAACTAAATAATTTCTTCAAAATTCTGGAAACCTCCACAACAGAGGGTCCAGAGATACAAGACCAAGAAACTGAGGCTCCAAATATAAGAACTTCATCCCCTGCACACCAAGAAAAAGACCCGCTTACTAAAGCAGATCTAGAAAATCTTCCTACTAAAGATCATTTGGCCTCATTTCTCAAACACTTTGGGAAACTCATAAAAGACGGTTAAGGTTAAAAAGGATATATCTGATTAGGGGACAGAATTATGTACCTCGAAGAAGACGCTGAACAAGTCAACAAAGAGTTAAATTCCTAGAAACGCACCATTGATTCACAAGATACGATAATACATCAGATGCATCTTGAAGATCAACCGAGGAAGGCGTAATAATGCCAGAATCCGAGGGAGTCCGAGAAAAAATAGCTCCAAATCAAATTACCCCATACCTACAGAGACTATTTCAATTTCTCCTACAAACAGCAGAATCTCCAAACCTACCTCTGGAAAGAGTCCACAGGCTTTAATACCTAAGCCCCCTGAGAACAAACCACCAAGAGACATCATTCTAAAATTCCAGATTTGTAACGACAAAGAAAAGATCATGGAGGCCTCATGGAAAGCAAGAACTATCATATATGAAAGTAATAACATCCAAATCTATGCAGACCTAAGCCCCATCACTTTGATCAAACAGAAAGAAGCTAAATTTCTGACTAATCATCTACAAAATCTCAAAATACCATAGAGGTGGAGATTTCCATTCTGCATCAAGGTTTTAAAAGGTACCCAAGTGATCACCTACAGAACACCAGATGACCTGGACTTTTTTTGCAGGAAACTTGGCATTTCATAGCCACAACTACCCACTCTCAACTGCCCACCCTTATCAAGAGATCACTCACCTTCAACACTCCAAAACCCCAGCAACCAGATTGGATCAAAGTCAACCGGAAAAAAAACCAAGACAACACCAAAACATCCCTCCTCAGAAATAGACCCACCATGATCCAATCCCTTCATTAGGGAGAACAAACCTACATGGATGCATTACACTATTGGTAATTGACCCGAATAGGGTATGTTAATTTACTCTTTTGAGCTTTTGCTAGTCATGATATCTAGCTATGACAGCTTTGTTTAGTCACTATCTATACAAGACTGCTTGCATAGATAAATTACTACCTTTGATCAATCCTATACTTACCAAATGGAAATGCCATCTAGTGTGGTATATATTTGCTCAATACCCACTAGGTAACCCCCCTTTTTTCCCCTAATAGAGTAGTTACTTATTGCAGCTATCTATATTTTTGGAACTTAATAATCTTGCTCAATTTGTTTTTATGATTGCTTTTTACTTATTATTTGCAGGTTCCCACCATAGTAAGTTTGTACTCATTGCCTTGTATCAGTCAAAATATAATAAAACTATGCCTACCTGACAAAACCGATCAAAGAGCCTATATAGTTCTCACCAACCACACAACACGCTACAACATCTGAAACACACCAGTCCAATCCCCTCCAAGAAACCACCAACCTCCAAAACAGATCATTCCGCATCTTTACTACTAAATTTTAATAGCCCCAAGGACACTTAAAATAACCATTCAGAATGCAAAGGGCCTTGACTCCCCCACAAAGCGTTCAGTTGCGCTTAACTGGTTTCATAAATAAAAAAGTTAAATTATCTTCTTGCAAGAGACACACTTTCTTAAAGATTCGGAACCCAAACTCACCTCTAAACATTACCCGGTGGGCTTTTTTAATTCACACTCATCAAGGAAAATAAACGGGGTGGGCATCCTACTACATAGATCAATTCCTTTCCAAGTGCTTCAGCAACACTTTGATTCCGACGGCCGAAATCTAATCTTGGTCGGACTCCTACATAATAAGTTAATTACATTAGCAAATATATATGTGCCAAATACGGGTCAGGCATGCTTTTTCAAACGTTTCATCGGGAGCTGCTGGGTGTCTCAAAGGGCATTACAATACTAGCTGGTGACTTCAACATTGCTCTAAACCCTATACTTGACTGCTCACAAACAAGAAGCTCACATCCCCTAAGCTCTCTAAAAAACATATCCCAATGCATATAATCTGCTACCCTCATTGACATATGGAGACTTCAACATCCAACACAGAAAACATACACTTTTTTCTCCAACCCTCGTCACACCTACTCCAGACTTGATCACATATATGTAGACCAAATAGGACTCACTCTGATCCGTGATTCGGACATTGAACCAACACCATGGTCGGACCACTCCATGGAGTGTCCAGAGAAACCGATAACAGATTTTAACTGGAAATTAGATAACACCCTCTTACTACAACCAACTATAGTAAACAAAATACAACTATTCTTTCAGGACTATTTTCTCCATAACAAAGCCCCACAATCCTCCCCAACTATGATATGGGAAGCCCACAAGCAGTCATTAGGGGAGAATTTATTAAGCAAAAAGCCATCTTAACTAAATCTTATAACATGGAATACACTTGCTTATTGAATGAACTTCAAAATACGGAACACGCACACATGCAAAACCCTACTAGCAATGACTACGCTGAAGCACTTAGAGCAGCCAGGCAAGAAATTAATAAACTCTTAAATAAAGAAGTTCATAGAAAAGCCTTCTATCTTAAAAAAAACTGTACTTTGTAGAAGGAAATAGATCTGGTACCCTTTTAGCTAGATTCCTAAAGAAGAAGACCCTTGCCAACTTCATTCAATCAATTAAAACACAAGAGGGTGCAGAAACCTCAGACTGTAGAAAAATAGCTTCAAAATATCAATAATTTGAAGACAGCACCTCTTATAAAGTATCCTGGGGCACGGAAAAAGGACAGGCCAAGTCCCAATATCACATTCCAAAAAAAAATAGATTTCCAGCCTCCAAGTGGTAGTTTAAAATACCTTTATTATTGTCACGGATACTGGGCTGCAGGGGCTGAACCCTTGCCCCGACCTATGCAAGGGTTATTGGCAAATCCCCCTCGGCCCCAAGTCCGTCCCCAAGTCTGCCTTCATCACTCCCTTCAGCTTATACCAGTTTAAGGTCATGCCATTTGGAATGAAGAGTGCCCCAGCCACTTTCCAAAGAATGGTAGACCGCCTGTTGGATGGCCTCCAGGACTATGCCTGTGCATACCTGGATGACATCGCCATCTATAGCGAGACCTGGGAGGACCATGTGGTCCACCTAGGCGTCGTCTTAGATCATCTTCGAGCCGCCAGACTAACCTTGAAGCCAGATAAGTGTACCATTGGGCGCTCGGAAGTTTAGTACTTAGGCCACCGAGTCGGCTGCGACCCGAGTCGAGGCAGTGGCTAACTGGTCCACCCCCAGGACCAAAACCCAAGTCCTTGCCTTTCTGGGTACTGCAGACTTCTACCGGAGGTTCGTCCCTAATTGCAGCACCCTCGCCAAACCCCTGACTGACCTGACCCGTAAACGACTTCCCCGACTGGTCCTGTGGTCCCCCGAGTGTGAAAAAGCCTTCCAGAGTCTTAAGTCTGCCTTAATCTCTGCCCCAGTACTGGCTGCTCCTAACCCAGCCAAACGTTTTTCTGTCCACACAGATGCCTCAATGTTTGGGTTGGGGGCCATACTAAGCCAGGCGGATGATAAAGGACAGGACCACCCTATTGCCTACATCAGTCGCAAACTGCTACCTCAAGAAGTAGGCTAAGCGGCGGTTGAGAAGGAGTGTCTGGTGCTGGTATGGGCTTTGAAGAAGTTGCAGCGCTACCTATATGGGAGACCCTTCACCGTCCTTACTGACCACAACCCCCTAGTATGGCTCAACCGTGTTTCTGGGGACAACGGGAGACTGTTGAGGTGGAGCCTAGCCCTGCAGCCATTTAACTTTGACATCCAGTACTGACCGGTAAAGAGCAATGGGAATGCTGATGGACTTTCCCGGAGGACTGAAGTGGCATAAACTCCTCGGACATCCCCAAGCCGACCCATGTGTGGATCTAGCTGGGTCTGCCGAGCTGGAGAGGGGGAGTTGTCACAGAAACTGGGCAGCAGTTGCTGAACCCTTGCCCCCCCCTATAGACTTCACCCCAGCTGTTTCTCAGTGGTTTGGGGCTCCTCAGAGCAACCACCATCTCTGGAAGCTGTTTGTTTGCTTTGTTTTGGCTTGTTTTTGTCTTCAGAGAAGAGAAGGTTTATGACCAGGAAAACCCTCCTAGGCTGGCCAGGCTCCTGGAACTCCCGGTCGGCCGGCTCACAACGGACACCCGCCTAACCCCTCTCAAGCTGGCCAGGCTCCTGGAACTCCTGGTCGGCCACCGGACAGCAGAACACCCGCTAACTTTAACCCGGGTCGCTCCAGCAACCATGTACCCCAGAGCTCCGCTCTTTTGGGAATTAGTAGCCCCTGGGGAGTACAAGGGGTGGGGGTATTGCCAGAGGGGAGCTCCTTTGGGAACCGGGGTTTTTGGACACCGCTAACCCCATAACTGCCGCCACTCCACCAGAATCACCCCGAAATCACCACCAATCAGTTCTTGTTCACCTGAAGGCTAGTCTGTCTAGTTATTTGGGTGAGCTCCAGCTAAAATCACTTTCCTGGGCTACATAGAAATTACTTTCCTGGGCTACATAGCCACTTGTTCCAGGCAGAGGAAGGACCCGGTCAACGGCACTACCCAGTTGGGGTAGCGGGGTAGTCCGTCACATTGGTTGGCAGCGGTGGGATGCTTCCGTCTACCTGGAACGTCCAAACCACCAACTGAAGATCTTGCTGGATGGAGCAGTACCAGGGGCTCCGGAAGGAAGAATTGAGAACATTGCTGCAGACTAGACGGAAAATCGCCGGCAACAAGAAAAAGGCAGTACTCGTAGCCGAACTGATGGAGGACGATTGGGCTAGTGAACAGGCTGGTGGGTCAGACAGCGATCAAAGCAGAGGACAGCCCAGTACAGCTTCCACTCCAGGGACTACAACATCCGACAAACAGCGGCAGGTACAGTGGCAACTGGCTCTCTATGGACTCTCTAACCCCCCCAAGGAGGTCATTACTCAGATAGTGACTGATGCCAACAAGATACACATGTTGGAGCTTCAGAAGTCTATAGGGAGGGTCATGCCGGATTCCCTGACCTTCTTGTTAGAAGTGAATTTAATAAAGTTCCAACATACAACTGGATAGAACATTATGCTCAAAAAATAGTAGGCAGTTCACCGTGTGGCCATTGTGTTTGTTGCCAGTTCATGCAGAGGACTAAAATATTCAGCACAAATACAGGGATTACATATAAAATTATTTCCTTTATTAACTGTTCCACCAAAGGTGTAATATATTTACTTTATTGCTCTTGCAAAAGTTTTTATGTTGGTAAAACTTTTAGAGAACTACGTTCTCGAATTACAGAACATAGGGATGATATAAAAGATTGCAATATCGATAGCCCAGTAGCGAGACACTTTGCTCAATTTCACAAGTCTAAAATTGATGATCTCTGTTTCATCGGAATAGAATCAGTTAAATTGAGTATGCGTGGAGGTGATATTGATAATATTCTGTTACGGAAAGAAACAGGATGGATGCACAAACTAAATACATTATCTCCCAATGGCCTAAATGAAAAATTAGAATTTGCCTCATTTTTAGGCTAATCCCCTTTTTCTGTCTGCGCATCTTCTCCTTTTTCAAAAAGTGGGATTCTCAAATGTTATTTGAAATACTTAATCACATAATAAATTATGTTTATCAAGTCTTAATTGAATAGATTATACATTTTCAAATGTATATAATATAATTAATGAATTTAAAAGATATTATGAAATTAATAAAACTGTAGACTGTGTTTTTTAACTTTATGAATGAATGGGTATGTGAGTATCATCAAATTGTATTTATACAGATCAATTGCTAAGAAGTTACTTTTTCGATTGCTGTATGTATAACTTGTTACAAAAAGTATCCAATATGCCTGGCATTTGAGCCGCTGTGATTGACAGATCTCTCAACGATTTGCAGCAAGACCACATGGGGCCGATCTCCAATAAAATGGCCCTGTAACTGACGTGACATCAGCACCCGGATGAAGCTCCATGCTGCTTCAAGAAAAGGAGTGAAACGAGCGTTAAGACTCGTCTGTGTTTTGCAGCGTCTATCAGCGGATCCCTTGCCTGATTCAATCTACCCCAGAAGATGACACGTTATGGGAGCAACTTGTAAGGGAGGAGCGGCCGCGTGAAAAAAGAAAGGTATCTATGTGAACTGTTATCCATAACTTACTCGGCTTGTTAGCACGGTATACCTGTGAAAAAGACGCGGAGATGTACAGCTCCCCCTTTAATAAGCTCTAACGTAATACATTAGTGTGACGAACAGGGGTATAGATTTGATTTGCCTGGCTTTGAGACTATTTGGGGATGGTTTCCCTTCCTTTGGATTACAAATAATATGCATTTACTTTAAATGACACTTAATCCTTTGATTTCTGGTGCACCAGACTAACTCTCGGCCAGTGTGTCTTCACATGCGCTATATGGGATCCCCTGTATGAATGCGATGTGAATGATTGGATGTATGATTATAATTTTTATTATTAAATTTTTCTATTTTTGACTCAATGAATCTCTAGTGTGCTATTTTATTAGACAGTTGTGCTGATTTTGCCTAGACTTTTAGAAACTCTGTATTGTGGGGTTTCTACTCCCTTTTCTATGCTGTTGTATATCCATTTTTCTAGGAAGCACCTGTATACTTTTGTATTCCTTATTAGAGTGCAACTCGCCTGTTTGTTGTTGTTGGATCCCCTGAACCCCCCTTCCCGGCCCAAGAAACTACCTCACGGGGCTTTCCGAACCTTCCAGGTTGATGGGAGTGAGGATATCGACCTCTACCTACAGCTGTTCAAGACCCAGTGCCGGATGCATGGGGTTACTAATGCCGATAGGGTTACTATCTTAATTGGGAAACTATCCGGTAGGACCTTGGAGACTTTCCACACTGTCGCCTCCGAAGATCAAGGCAACTATGACCGGGTGAAGGAGCGCATCCTTGCTCGGTATGGACTTACCCCGGAGGCTCACCGGCTAAACTTCAGGGGACTACAAAGACAACAGGAGCAGCCGTATACCGAGTTTGCCCACCGCTTAGCTAGATCCTTGAACTCCTGGGTTACTGGTTCCACATCACCACCCTAGACGAAGCTGTTCAACTCATCCTCCTGGAGCAGTTCTACAACCGCACCCCAGCAGAGATAAGGGACTGGGAAAAAGACAAGGGACCCAGAACAGTTGACCAAGCCGCCGCCCTGGCTGATCGGTATGTGGATACCCGGCACCAGGTGGCCACAGACCCCCAGCCAGCAACCCGCTCCGCTCCAACCCCAGCTCGAACCCCAATGTTCTTTTGGCAGCCACAGACCCGGCTGCCCCCTGTTTACCTGGCCGGGAGCAGCCATCCCCGGGGGTGTTATGGGTGTGGACACCCCAGACATGTTATACGGGACTGCCCCGCCAGACAACGAAACCCCCCAGCCCAGCCACCAAGGAACCCTGCCTCAACCTCATGGGGATCTCCTCAAGCCCGCACCTATCAGGCCACTGCCCATTGTGCCCATACAGCGAGCTCCGACCTCTATGCTGAGTGGACAGAAGAAGAAGTGGGTGTCTTGCACGATGTCGGCTCAATGGACCAAGACAGCCGACAACAACACCGGCAAGTTGTCTGGGTCAATGGGCAGGCGGCTCAAGGAATGAGAGATACGGGGGCCACCGTTTCTTTTATCCAACCTCACCTCGTTCCCCCCCTCCGGCTGCACTAGGCGCACCCTTGCTGTGGGGGTAGCCGGAGGTGAAGTCCTCAGCATTCCTACAGCCTGGGTCCATTTGAACTGGAAAACCGACTCCCGCAATGTAGAAGTGGGGGTTATGCACCACATCTTTTTTAAATTAGAGGGTGTGTGCACTCTACAATTGATATAAATATAAAGACCAGGTGCCTGCAGTCATAAAGCATTATACATAATATGATAAAAAAGAGAAGACATAGCCATTGTTATCTTAGCTATGCAAAAGAATGACAAGGCAGCACTCAAAGGTCAAAGAAAATAAGTGGTTTATTTTGCTTAAATCCCTGTTAGCCAGAGACATAAATTCACCCCAAGGTGTATACATAAAATTAAAATGAGGAATGAAACATTACCAGGCCTGGTATTATAGACAATTTACACATTTGTACTAAACAATTCTAGAAAGCACATAAGTGTTACAACACGCTTCCCAATAATAGTACAACTATGTGTCAAATATAGCAACAATATAACCATAAGATAATGAGAACAATTGTCCTAGAATCGGAGCACTTAGTGTAAAAAACACGCTACTTTTAAATGGATAAATTGCCACAGAAAAGTTCCAGTGTTCCTGTGAAAACCAGTTGATAATATGAAAACAGCCTCACCACAGCTCGCGGTACATGCCTTTAGCCTGCTGGATTAAACTTCTCTTTTTGAGTTACTCAATAACACAGATATCATTT
This sequence comes from Bombina bombina, assembly GCF_027579735.1. Lineage (NCBI taxonomy): Eukaryota > Metazoa > Chordata > Amphibia > Anura > Bombinatoridae > Bombina > Bombina bombina. The sequence goes on along the minus strand of NC_069505.1, from coordinate 403,013,855 downwards.
TGAAATCTTCAGATAAAGGTGGCAATCTGGTAGTCATGAATGAACATGACTATGTAGCTGAGGTCCATAGGCAATTGTCAAACACAACACAATATGAGTTAACAGATAGGTCAGCTTTTGATAAATCTTGTAATGAATTGTTATTCATTCTTAATGATGTTTGAGGGAAGGACTCATAACACATAAAGAACATGCTTTTATGCATAAGAAATTCCCTATAGTACCTACATTTTACTGTATCCCCAAGCTGCATAAGTGCATGACTAAACCACCAGGACGTCCAATTATCTCGGGCATAGGGGGCCCAATGGAAGGAGCGAGCAGATATATTGATTTTTTCATAAGACCATTCCTCAGCTCATTGCCCTCCTATGTCCAGGATACTTCGGATGTCCTTAGAAAATTAGATGGTATTGAGGTTGAGGATGATACCTGGTTAGTGACTCTAGATGTAGAGTCATTATACTCTTCGATCCCCCACAATGTAGGGATTAGAGCTATTAGATTTTTACTAGAACAAAGAGGACAAGGTTTCCAGGCTCATACTGATTTTGTAATTTCCTTGCTACATTTAATATTGAATCACAACATCTTTCAGTTTGATGGAAGATATTATAGACATCTCCAGGGAACAGCCATGGGTGCCACATGCGCCCCCACATATGCCTGTTTACATCTTGGCCTGTGGGAGGCTCGAGAAATATTCTCGTGCTTTGAATCCCTGGTGGAGGCGCATGTGGCACTCTGGTTACGGTTTGTGGATGACATCCTGCTTCTCTGGAGAGGTAGTAAGGAACTTTTGGAAAACTTTTTGAGTATTTTAAATACAGACAATGGATATAATATTTTCCTCACTAGTGAAATTAGCAGAGATAAAGCTATATTTTTGGACTTATCCATTAATAAGGAAGGTAGACATCTGGTTACCAAGGTACATCGAAAGTCAACTGCCACAAATAGTCTTTTACATGCGAGTAGCCATCACCCTGAAAGTTTAAAAACTGGAATACCGGTAGGCCAGTTCCTCAGATTGAGGAGGAACTGTTCTGATGTTGATGAGTTTGAAAAGCAAGCTAGAGACATGTCCAGAAGTTTTTTGGAAGAGGCTATTCGAAAAGACAGGTAAAAAGAGCATGGGCACGAGCTAGAAACAGTGCAAGAAATGACTTGCTTTATAAAAAAATATGCAGCAAGGGATGATGCAGATAAGGTACGATTGATTACGAGATTTAATTCACATTGGGGTAAATTGAGGTGCATTATGAAAAAATATTGGCACATGTTAACCATTGATGCTGAGCTAAAAGAATATGTAGGAGATTACCCACTCTTAACAGCACGCAGAGCTTTGAGCCTCAAAGATAAATTGGTACAGAGTGAATATAGGAGGAAAAAAACCACGTCTACATGGTTGAGTGAAAGAGTTAAATGGCAGGGCTGTAGCCCTTGTGGACATTGTGTGTATTGCAGATTTATTCAGAAAACCTGCAAATTTGAAACTACGACAGGTAGACAGTATAAAATAAAACAATGGATTACCTTTTTTTTTTTTTTTTTTTTTATTGAGAAAGCGGTACATACAAAATGAGAGTATAAATACAACAGGCAAAGACAATATAATCCAGGGAAAAATTACAAAATATAATTTCACTGAAGCAGCATTGCTTTGACATGAGTTATAGCAGTATCATCAAATACACTTGAAAGTCCTTGAAATACTGAGTATATATGAGAATAATATGATAAATATATAGTCTTGTAGCTCCCATTCTAGATAAGACAAAGTGATATTCCAATTAAATTATGCCATATACATAGTACAACATTACCAGATAACCAGTAAAGATGTGAATTAAATACATCCTATCACATTGTTAAACTGATCTTCTCATTAATTTTTTTTTTTTTTTAAAACTATTTAAAACAAACACAAACAACAACAACAAAAACCACACATAACATAAACCATATAACAAAGCAAGTAGTAACAACTGTGCTGATTTATGCTTCATTATTGTCCTCCAGTAAGAGCAAGTAAACTAAAGGGCGTAGCCTGAACAAATTCTGCCTAAAATAATGAATATTTCTTTTAACTGTAGCAGTACGTAACAGAATTATCTCTTATGTCACCTATATGTTCGAAGGGTTAAAGTGTAACGCCAGCTGGAGGCTATATAGGCCTTTACAAGGTAGAAGCACCTCTAGGGACCCCTCTGAGATGTAGACTTATGTGTCAGGATTCAAGAGTCAAATGCATAATAAGGGTCCATGTTTTTGAATAAACAGCTAGACATATTGAGCATATATAAGTGTGTGGAATGCCTATATGGATAATAATAACTCTTAGCTATCAGACATATGTACCGTTATGCAACAGCATGTAGATTGTAAGGGCAAAATGGAATTTATTATAAACTACACAGATATTAAGTTCTATGAATCATTAATATAAGCAAATAAGAGTTAAGGGTGCTCCATAATCTGCTGAAACCCATTCCTTTGCATATACTTCATCCAATACCCCTTTTCACCTGAATGTTCCATGTTATATTCAAAAGATCAAGAAGCTGCAGACCTATTAGCGTTAAAACCTTGCAATACTGCGTATTCATAGCAACGCTAAGTGCAGCCATGGAGCCTCCACATCTTCCAAAGCTAGTACTACTCCCTACTGTGTAAACGTTAGTCGGCTTCTGTTCTACAGGTTTCATTGCACGGGACAGGGTCTTCTGGTATGCCGCCATTGTTGTTTCCCTCACAGCTGTGTACTTTGGGAGTCTCTGAAATACGCCAGGAATTAGCATGCCGCTCTTCGCATCTCCCAATACTAGGGACGGTTGATCCTGTGGCCCCACTATCCCTTCACTAGCACCCACCATATTGCATTTGGAGGCGCTTAGGTGCGATGACTTCATATCACAGGTCTCAGCAGGTAAGTGATCCGTAGGTCGAAGCGTTACTGGTTCGGTCACGGAAATTGCTATGTGACCTGCGGCACTCCAAGATTCCGTGTTGACAGAGTTAAAGGGAGAAAATTTCTCAGTATCTACTTCGGCCGAAGGCTCAGCTCCTGTTGGCTCTGTCATCAGAGAATTCCTCTGTCCTTCCTCGTGGGGTATCACTTCATCTTCTGTTGCAACAGTGACCGGGGTCTCACATGTTTCACGGTCAGGAGTCATCAGAGGCTGATGTTTTACACAGCGGTCAATACTATGTGGTGTTTCTTTAGTTTCAGGGCTTCCATACCTTTCTCGATATATAGGTAGAAGTTCTCTTAGCGCTGTCAGGATAAACGTTCCAGCATCCATCATGTTTTTATGTATACTAGCAGTTGGGGCACAGGTGCTAGTAACTTTATCTGTAAGAATAGGGTAGGGGGATATTGCAGTGACAAGCAAGATAGCACTGCTCACTCGGCGGGTCCAGGAATGTAACCGCCGAGGGGGGTTGAAATCGAGGCCTTCTCCTCCAACAAATGCCTCTTTAAAAAAGCCCGGAACACTGGAGCTGGATCATAAATGCTTAGTAAATCTGAGTCCTCAAAGTTGAGTGAAGCAGAATCTTTCAAAATAATCCGTATATGTCTCCTTTGTCTGGAAATATTCAAGATATTAGTTTAGACATCTACACCAGCTCACAGCATTGCTGCCTGTCATGGCCGCTGCCCGGAAGTTCCCCCAACAATGGATTACCTTTAATAGCACAGGAGTCATTTACCTCTTACACTGTTCATGTCCCCTTTTTTATATAGGGAAAACCAAACGTGACCTGAAAGACCGAGTGAGGGAGCATAGGGACGATATTAAGAACAAGGTGCAAGACAGTCCAGTGGCTAGGCACTTTGAAAGGTATCATAATTCAGATTTTACAATTATGAAAGTGACAGGGATACAACATATTAAACAGCACCGTCAAGGTGGTGATGTTGATACAATGTTACTTCAAAATGAATCCCACTGGATTTATCGTTTAGATACACTGGCCCCAAAAGGTCTCAATGAAAAAATAGATTTCTCATGCTTCCTTTAGGAGGGTCCTTCTTTTGGTTTATTTATTCTTGAGATGCTATATATAAGCACAATGGTTTACCAATTGACCTCTCTTAGTTTTAAAAGTATTAAAGGCGATATTACACTGTGATTAGTGTGAGCTAGATAGCCATTTCCGAAAAACACATATCCCCGTTTGTTTGCGCAGTGGTATAAAAATTGAAATGTATGTGCGCAAATCATGTTTCAAAATGTCCATGATATAGTTGCTGTATTATGATGTTATGTTACAATATCAATTAGTTTTAGAACAGTATATAAAGGCTGTGTCAGCAACTATCAAGCATCCAATGAAGCCCTAAGGTCAGCCCACAAAGGGGAGGGGCGAAACACGTCATGCCTGACGTTTCATGAGAGCGGCAACTTTTGAAGGAGAGGAATAACTTACCTGGCAGCGGTTAATGGAGTGACCGTGTTCAAGGTGAATTTGGATTTACCGGTGCATATGTTCAACAGCCTTGGAGCCTTAAAGCTTCTGTCTTGCAATCTGGAAAATGCAGTAATAAAGAGGAACCCATTGTGCCGTGGATATAACCGGAGTCCGGAGCTGTCTGAATTCAGCTTGTTTGCAACGGACATGGTGGAAGTTTAATCCAGCAGGCTAAAGGCATGTACCGCGAGCTGTGGTGAGGCTGTTTTCATATTATCAACTGGTTTTCACAGGAACACTGGAACTTTTCTGTGGCAATTTATCCATTTAAAAGTAGCGTGTTTTTTACACTAAGTGCTCCGATTCTGGGACAATTGTTCTCATTATCTTATGGTTATATTGTTGCTATATTTGACACATAGTTGTATTATTATTGGGAAGCGTGTTGTAACACTTATGTGCTTTCTAGAATTGTTTAGTACAAATGTGTAAATTGTCTATAATACCAGGCCTGGTAATGTTTCATTCCTCATTTTAATTTTATGTATACACCTTGGGGTGAATTTATGTCTCTGGCTAACAGGGATTTAAGCAAAATAAACCACTTATTTTCTTTGACCTTTGAGTGCTGCCTTGTCATTCTTTTGCATAGCTAAGATAACAATGGCTATGTCTTCTCTTTTTTATCATATTATGTTATGCACCACATCCCTGCCGAGGTCCTGTTGGGAAACGACCTCGGCCACCTTGTGTCTGCCTATGTGGGGGATGCCTCTCCGGATACCTGCCCAGTGACTACCTGCCAGCAGGCCAGATGCCCCACCACCTCACCAACTCTGGGGACCCAGGTAAAACCTACCACCCCAACACCTACCTTTCCCCGACTACCCTTCCCCACTAACCCCAAACTTACTGACACCCCCTCCTGGGCGACCCCCTCTGACTTTGCCAAAGAAACCTTGAGCGACCCGACCCTAGCTCCTTACCGAGACAGAGTAGGTGCTGACCCCCAGGGCCCCAGAGATGAACGATTCCAGTGGGAGGGAGAGCTCCTGCACTGGATCTCCAAGAGGAGAAAAGGACCGGTGCCCAAACGCCAGCTGGTCAAAACTGAAGAAGTTTCGGTCCAACCTACTGAACATAGGGCATAACATCCTCTTAGCCGACTACTTAGGAAAGTAAAGGACCCACCACCGCTTGACTCAAACCTTCTTCTGGCCAGGCATTACAGCAGATATTAAGGAATACTGTAAATCCTGTGAAGTTTGCCAGAAGGTAGGAAAGACAGGTGACCATACGAAAGCTCCCTTCCATCCCCTCCCCATTATTGAGGAACCCTTTAGCCAAGTGGCAGTAGACATTGTGGGGCCATTAGCTCAGCCCAGCCCATCAGGGAAGAAATACATCCTTACAGTGGTGGACTATGCCACCCGATACCCCGAGGCAATCCCCTTGGCCAATATCACGGCGGAGACCATAGCAGATGCAATGCTCCGGATATTCACCAGGGTAGGCTTCCCTCGGGAAGTGGTTTCTGATCAGGGAACACAGTTCACTACCGAAATCACTCAACAACTCTGGGAGTTGTGTGGGATTAAACCCCTGCACAGCGCCCCTTACCATCCCCAGACGAAGGGCTGTGTGAGAGGTTTAACGGGACCCTAAAGCAACTGCTTCAGATGTTCTCAGCCACTCATAAGGACTGGGAAAGATTCCTGCCGCACCTCCTCTTTGCATATCGAGAGGTGCCTCTGGAATCCACCGGTTTTTCCCCCTTTGAACTTCTATATGGTCAAAAGGTTAGGGGCCCACTAGATTTGGTACGAGCCCACTGGGAGGGAGCCACCGGGGGGGAACAGCACTCTGTTGTGGAGCACGTACTCCAGCTTAGAGACCGGCTGAAGGACCTGGCTGCCCAGGTACGCGAGAACCTTCAAGCCTCTCAGCACAGGCAGAAGCGATGGTATGATCGCAATGCCCGTACCCGAACCCTGGTTGTGGGACAGAAGGTCCTCGCTCTGAAGCCTGTCAAAACCGACAAGCTACACACCTCTTGGCAAGGACCTTACCGGGTTGCGGAACAACTGAACATACCTGGTAGCAAAGTGTTCAGATGAAAGGATCCGTCGGACCTTTCATGTGAACATGTTAAAGGCATACATAGAGAGACCTAGAGATGTGGCCGGTATCTGTGCACTGGCAGTGAAAGACTCTGAAAGTTTTCCAATGCCGAAGCTTCCCAGACCTACTGACACCCCCCAGGGGGTGGATGACATATCCCTAGATGATAGGTTAGAGCCCGGACAGAAAAGGCAGGTCCGGCGACTCTTGGAACAAAGAAGTGACATGTTCTCTACTGTCCCTGGGTTTACCACCACAGCCATCCACCGGGTGGAGACCCTGGGACAGACACCCCTGCAACAGGCTGCCTACAGGGTCCCAGAGGCCGTTAGGGACAGTATGCACCGGGAGCTCTGGGGAATGTTGGACCTCGGTGTCATTGAACCGTCCAACAGTCCCTGGGCCTCCCCGGTAGTGTTAGTACCAAAGAAGGACGGCACTACCCGTTTCTGCATTGACTACCATAGACTCAACAACAGAACCACCACTGACGCCTATCCCATGCCCCGAGTAGATGACCTGTTAGATCGAATCACCCAGGGGCACTTCCTGACCACCCTCGACCTATGCAAGGGTTATTGGCAAATCCCCCTCGGCCCCGAGTCCGTCCCTAAGTCTGCCTTCATCACTCCCTTCGGCTTATACCAGTTTAAGGTCATGCCGTTTGGAATCAAGAACGCCCCATCCACTTTCCAAAGAATGGTAGACCCCCTGTTGGATGGCCTCCAGGACTATGCCTGTGCATACCTGGATGACATCGCCAACTATAGCGAGACCTGGGAGGACCATGTGGTCCACCTAGGCATTGTCTTAGATCATCTTCGAGCCGCCAGACTAACCTTGAAGCCAGATAAGTGTACCATTGGGCGCTCGGAAGTTCAGTACTTAGGCCACCGAGTCGGCTGCGATAAGCAGCGACCCGAGCCGGCCAAAGTCGAGGCAGTGGCTAACTGGCCCACCCCCAGGACCAAAACCCAAGTCCTTGCCTTTCTGGGTACTGCAGACTACTACTGGAGGTTCGTCCCTAATTGCAGCACCCTCGCCAAACCCCTGATTGACCTGACCCGTAAACGACTTCCCCGACTGGTCCTGTGGTCCCCCGAGTGTGAAAAAGCCTTCCAGATTCTTAAGTTTGCCTTAATCTCTGCCCCAGTACTGGCCGCTCCTAACCCAGCCAAACGTTTTTCTGTCCACACAGAATCCTCCATGTTTGGGTTGGGGGCCATACTAAGCCAGGCGGACGATAAAGGACAGGACCACCCTGTTGCCTACATCAGTCGCAAACTGCTACCCCAAGAAGTAGGCTAAGCGGCGGTTGAGAAGGAGTGTCTGGCGCTGGTATGGGCTTTGAAGAAGTTGCAGCGCTACCTATATGGGAGACCCTTCACCGTCCTTACTGACCACAACCCCCTAGTATGGCTCAACCGTGTTTCTGGGGACAACGGGAGACTGTTGAGGTGGAGCCTAGCCCTGCAGCCATTTAACTTTGACATCCAGTACTGACCGGGAAAGAGCAATGGGAATGCTGATGGACTTTTCCGGCGGACTGAAGTGGCATAAACTCCTCGGACATCCCCAAGCCGACCCATGTGTGGATCTAGCCGGGTCTGCCGAGCTGGAGGGGGGCAGTTGTCACGGATACTGGGCTGCAGGGGCTGAACCCTTGCCCCCCCTATAGACTTCACCTCAGCTGTTTCTCAGTGGTTTTGGGCTCCTCAGAGCAACCACCATCTCTGGAAGCTGTTTGTTTTGGCTTGTTTTTGTCTTCAGAGAAGAGAAGGTTTATGACCAGGAAAACCCTCCTAGGCTGGCCAGGCTCCTGGAACTCCCGGTCGGCCGCCTCACAACGGACACCTGCCTAACCCCTCTCAGGCTGGCCAGGCTCGTGGAACTCCCGGTCGGCCACCGGACAGCAGAACACCCGCTAACTTTAACCCGGGTCGCTCCAGCAACCATGTGCCCCAGAGCTCCGCTCTTTTGGGAATTAGTAGCCCCTGGGGAGTACAAAGGGTGGGGGAATTGCCGGAGGGGAGCTCCTTTGGGAACCGGGGGTATGTATTGAGATTATGTGGGACTGTGGCTCCTATGGAGGCGCCAGTCAGTCTGGAGGGGCGGGAATGGTGGGAAAATAGTGGGATTGTCCAGGGTCTTATCAAGATGAGCTCTCTGTATAAAAGGAGTGTGTGTTTTCAATAAAATCAGTTCTTGTTCACCTGAAGGCTAGTCTGTCTAGTTATTTGGGTGAGCTCCAGCTAAAATCACTTTCCTGGGCTACATAGAAATCACTTTCCTGGGCTACATAGCCACTTGTTCCAGACAGAGGAAGGACCCGGTTGATGGCGCTACCCAGTCGGGGTAGCGGGGAAGTCCGTCACAATTATCTTATACAGGGTCCATAAAAAAGTTAAAAAAAAGGGGGTTAAATAAACTAGCGCTTAAGAGTTAATATCCCTTGCCCTATTCTCCTACTATCTACTTCCCAGATAGAAAGGTGTATAAAGTGAAAAAGTTATGGAGATTAGGCGCTTAATCTGCAAAAGGGATAAAGGTGTGTATGGAGGTCGTTAGCTAAATATGTAGAAAAAACTGGACCTTGGACAGAATAAGTGAAAAATTCTTCTACAATTTATTTTCAAAATAAAAACATGATAATACCAAGATAAAATAAATCACAATCCCTAAGTGTTGCAACACTATATCGATCAATTCATAAAATTTCTAAAATTCAGATATACATTTGTTTCATACACAAATAAAAGGATTTATCTGCTCTTTTGTATCCTTTGTTCAAAGATTTTAGATAGAATATATTCTTTTATTTCAACACAATTAATAATATTTGTCTCTATTTGATATTTTATATCTATATTTCATCAGCTTTAAAATTACAAATATGTAGCAAAAACTAACAATTAGTTAAAACAATTTAAATGCAAGATTATAAATGGTGTCCCCACAATGGCTGTTTACTTATATTGGTTATAATTTTGTGTATCTAAAAAGTTCATCAAAGCATTTGTAAGTAATTGGAGATAAATTACTGAGGGCTGTGTTCTTTATCCTTATATTTATGTTGTGATATATTAAGGTTTCACAGTTACCTCTTTGTATCCTCAGTGAGCTTAATTTGTAGAAAAGGAATGTTCCAAACAGTGTTTAGGGGTGATTTTCTTACCCTCTCTTGTGAGCTGTTACTACTCACGGCTTCCCAGCGGTTCCTATGTGTCCTCAGTTTGACTCTCAGACAAGGGGTTCCGGTAGGTAATTTTCTTTGTGTTACCTTGTCACTGGTCTTTGTAGAAGTGCTCTGATTACAGCACCAAACTGTAGACAATCCTTTTGTTTCTGTAACTTGCGCAAGTTAGCTTTTGTGTTTGTAGTTCCTCAATCTCCTGCACTTAAGTACTTCTGTACGCAGGAAAAAAACAGGCTTTTTCTTTCTTGGTGTTCACACAGATATCAACATGTTTCGCCAGCAACCCTTGATGAGGACACATAGGAACCGCTGGGAAGCCGTGAGTAGTAACAGCTCACAAGAGAGGGTAAGAAAATCACCCCTAAACACTGTTTGGAACATTCCTTTTCTACAAATTAAGCTCACTGAGGATACAAAGAGGTAACTGTGAAACCTTAATATATCACAACATAAATATAAGGATAAAGAACACAGCCCTCAGTAATTTATCTCCAATTACTTACAAATGCTTTGATGAACTTTTTAGATACACAAAATTATAACCAATATAAGTAAACAGCCATTGTGGGGACACCATTTATAATCTTGCATTTAAATTGTTTTAACTAATTGTTAGTTTTTGCTACATATTTGTAATTTTAAAGCTGATGAAATATAGATATAAAATATCAAATAGAGACAAATATTATTAATTGTGTTGAAATAAAAGAATATATTCTATCTAAAATCTTTGAACAAAGGATACAAAAGAGCAGATAAATCCTTTTATTTGTGTATGAAACAAATGTATATCTGAATTTTAGAAATTTTATGAATTGATCGATATAGTGTTGCAACACTTAGGGATTGTGATTTATTTTATCTTGGTATTATCATGTTTTTATTTTGAAAATAAATTGTAGAAGAATTTTTCACTTATTCTGTCCAAGGTCCAGTTTTTTCTACATATTTAGCTAACGACCTCCATACACACCTTTATCCCTTTTGCAGATTAAGCGCCTAATCTCCATAACTTTTTCACTCCATAAAAAAGTTAACAACGTTTCAAACCAACAATTGGTTCTTAGTCATGTCTATTGACACATTTAGCTCATATTATAATATCCCAACTAATGAACACTCTTCTAACACGGCCTAATAGACTCAAAACTTCCAGCCTTACTCAAAGACATAGCAGACTCCCTAGATGACCCTATAACAACCAAAGAAATACTAATGGCAATAAAAGAGATTCCTTCACAAAAACCTCCAGGACCTGACGGCTTGACAAACATCTTTTATAAACAATTCAAACAGACTCAGGCAATTCTCTACACAATTACTGGAGGCCCATATCTCAGTAATCCCCAAGCCAGGAAAATCCCAGACTGACCCGAGTAGCTACCACCCAATCTCATTACTTAATAGGGATATAAAAATGTATGCTAAAGTCATAGTCAGAAGACTCAATGCGGTACTGTCCTCCCTTATACATGTAGACCAAGCAGGTTTTGTCCCACTAAGAGAGGCCAGAGATAATACTATTAGTGTCCTTCACCTGATGGCATACGCATCTTCACACAAAGTTCCATCTGTCCTGGCCTCTACTGATGCAGAAAAGGCCTTTGACTGACTAAATTGGACCTTTCTCAAAAAAAAAACTTTACCATTTTGGATTTGGGGAAGCCATGATAAAGAGAATTTTCCATTTATATAATAAACCATCAGCCAAGGTTAGAGTTAATGTAGTATTATCCCATAGCTTCCAAATCTCGAACGGTACCAGGCAGGGATGCCCCCTCTCTTCATATAGACCATGGAAGCCCTAGCCGCACACATAAGACATAACCCAACCATCAAAGGAATTGCAGTAGGCTCCAATGAATACAAAGTTGCTATGTTTGCAGATGATGTCCTAATCACACTAGCCTCCCCCTCGACCTCCCTACTGGCACTGATAAAGGAATTTAGGACATTTAGTAAACTATCAAACTTTCAAATTAACCAACAAAAGTCAGAGATAATAAGTATTTATTTAACACAGAAGGAATTTACTTCTCTTATAACAGTTTGCTCATACAAGTTACAAACTTCTAATCTAATTTTATACATCCTTCAAACTATCCCACTAACCCAGCCTAAGACACATACCCAGCAGCTCCAACGATGTATCAATTATTTTATCTGGGGACTTATACGCCTTAGAATCAATATAGACACCATGTATAGATTGATGAAAGGACTGGGAGTCCCAAAGATTGAAGCACTACTATAAGTCAATAGTACTTCAACACATACACGATTGGCACACTAAAGCAGAAGCAAAACCCTGGGTTTCACTAGACTCTCAGATTTTAAAATTGCCTTCCCCCGGTATAATTGAAGTAAACTTTAAAATCTTTCTCAAATGGTATCTGACCCCAGATAGATTGAATAAAATCTACCCTTCATCCTCCCAAATGTGTTGGAGAGGATGCAATATGAAAGGCACTATGCTACACATGTGGTGGGAATGCCCTAAAATAACTCCCTTCTGGTGCAAACTAGAACACATATTTAAATCACTGTTGGGTTCAGGATTTGCATTAACACCAGAAAAAGCTTTATTGAACAGGAGCCCTCCTAGTAGGTATAAAATCTTAAATACCCTATTACAGTTGGGACTAAATAGCGCTAGACTATTGATTATTATTACCATTAGAACAATAGGGTTTCTACTTTTACTGGGAATCCCTATCTAACAGCACTACCCTAACCTGTGACTGAAACACATCCTCCTTCATACACACACTTATAGACTGAAGGCCAACTTAATACAAATTGTTAGATGACTCAAGTTAGATGACCTAATACACATAATTTAAATGATCGGACCTGTAAATTGTTTGTTTATTAGTTTAGTTCCTTTATTGTTACATTTTTTTCCATTTGTTTTAAACCATGTTTACAATCATTTGATAGATCCATAAATGTCACTACCTATATAATGTCAAGGGTCTTAAGACCGACAGTTACAAGCTGTGGTAATCAACTTCACAATATCTCACAACGCAATGTACCCCTGTATATGGAAAACTTCAATAAAAAAATATTTTAAAAAACAAACAAAAATAAAACACCTGTATTAATACTATTGATAACTACTAACTATCATTTTAGCCTGATAGCAAATCAGTCCAGACTGCAGCAGCACCGTTACTTAAAAAGATTTATTAAGCCAATGTAAACATACAACGTTTCAGACCTCAATCCTTAGTCATGTATAAAGATACAACAGTTCAATTCCACAATTTATACCTAAAACCACACCCCCTTAATCACATCAGGTGAACTCAAACCTGTGCAAAGCTCCCCCTAGTGCAAAGAACTCCTAATTTTCTATTCTTTAATCTAGTTGAATTAGACATTATTCCTATTATTATTATTATTATACTTTATTTATGAAGCACCATCATATTCCGCAGCGCTGTCCATGGATACAGATCATTTAAATAAAACAATAGTATAAAACTTCTAAGACTAAGAGACAGGACAGAATTTACAAACACATACAGGAGGAATCGAGGGCTCTATTCCCGTGGGAACCTACAATCTATACATACAATTCCTCTCTCTCTATATATATATACATATAATCATAGTATACTTATAAACTTAATTTATATTTAGGAGAATGGGACAGAAAGATAACATATTGAAATCAACATTATCACATTTTCTTTAAGATGATTATTTAAAAGACAGTTCAGTCCATTTCCCTGTTTATACCACCTGACCACATAGTTCCCAATTCATAGATCCAGTAAAGTTCTCTCTGTTTCAAGAGTTTTTCTCTACTACCCCCCTCCTAGGCTTTTGTACATCTATCTATTATTTGAAACCTTATTTGACTAAGGCTGTGGCCTGCTGTCAAAAAATGATCTGTTACTGATTCATCCATTATTTCAGTTCTAATACTGCTCTTATGCTGGTTCATCATTTTGCGTACCTTGTGGGTGGTCTCCCCTATATAGCTCCACCCACATTGGCATTTAATTAGGTACACAGCATACTCTGTGTTACAGGTAAAATACCCCCTAATATAATATTTGTTGCCAGTACATGGTTGGGTAAATGTAGGCCCACGTATCATTTTATGGCAATTAGTGCAATTTAATCATTAGAAAAAAACATTATTCTTCTTACTGATGTATCCCTTAACCATTTTCTTGCCTGGGTCTATATCCGCCCTTACTAGGGTATCTTTTAGATTTTTGCACCTCTTATATGCACCTCAGTGAGCATCCACCCACTCTTACTCAGTCTTTACCTAAGAGCCAGTTTTTGCGTGTGAGACGCATTGTATCAGATGAGGGGCTGGCACAAAAAGGCTGAGTGAGATTGGGCAGGCTTTTCTGAAGAGAGGATATCCACCAAAATTGATACAAAAAGGCATAGAGAATGTTATGGTGACCTCTAGACAGAAGTTGATAGAGCAGAAGAAGAAAGTGAATAAGGAGATGAATAGGGTGTTCTTTGTAAGTCAGTATTCCCAATTGAGTAACAAGATCCAAGGGATTTTACGTAAACATTGGAATGTTTTGTGTGGATGTAACCCAGAAGTGAGGGAATTTCAGGAATACCCCATGCCTGCATACAAGAGGTGCAAAAATCTAAAAGATACCCTAGTAAGGGCGGATATAGGCCCAGGCAAGAAAATGGTTCAGGTATATATCAGTAAGAATAATAATGGATGTTTCCCATGCTTAAATTGCACTAATTGCAATAATATGATATGTGGTGATACATTTACCCATCCATGTACTGGCAAGAAATATTATATTAGGGGTATTTTACCTGTAACACAGAGTATGCTGTGTACCTAATTAAATGCCCATGTGGGTGGGGCTATGTAGGGGAGACCACCTGCAAGGAAAGCGAAAGGATGAACCAGCATAAGAGCAGTATTAGAACTGAAATAATGGATGCACCAGTAACACATCATTTTTTGACAGCAGGCTACAGCCTTAGTCAAATAAGGTTTCAAATAATAGATCATGTACAAAAGCCTAGGAGGGGTAATTGAGAAAAACTCTTGAAACAAAGAGAATTTTACTGTATCTATGAAATGAAACTATGTGGTCAGGTGGTATGAACAGGGAAATGAACTGGACTGTCTTTTAAATAATCAATTTAAAGAAAATTTGATAATAATGATTTGAGTGTGTTATTGAGTGTGTTATCTTTCTGGACCTTTCTCCTAAATATGCATATTCCTGAATACAAATGAAGTTTATAAGTGTACTATGATTATATGTATATATACTGTATAGTATATAGAGAGAGGAATTGTATGTATATATTGTTAGGAATAATGTGAGTCCACCTGATGTGATTAAGGGGGTGTGGTTTTAGGTATATATTGTGGAATTGAACTGTTGTATCTTTATACATGACTAAGGATTGTTTATATTGGTTTAAAGGGACATGAAACCCAATTTTTTTCTTTCATGATTTAGAAAGAGCATACAATTATAAACAACTTTCTAATTTACTTCTATTATCTAATTTGCTTCATTCTCTTGCTATTATCTGCTGAAAAGCATATCTAGATATGCTTAGTAGCTGCTGATTGGTAGCTGCACATAGATGCCTCCTGTGATTGGTTCACTGTGTGCATTGCTATTTCTTCATTAAAGTATATCTAAAGAATGAAGCAAATTAGGTAATAGAAGTAAATTGGAATGTTGTTTAAAATTGTATTCTCTACCTTAATCATGAAAGAAAATGTTTGGGTATAGTGTCCCTTTAATAAATCTGGTTTAGAACATATTCCTCTCACCTTGTCTGATGTAACAACCAAGATAAGCCGCCACTGAGATGACTATAACGATGACCACAGCCCCAACGCTCATACATATTATTAGAATGTCGGGACCCCCTGAAACAGCAGCTAAGAGAAGACACAAGTGTAGATAGAATTAATTACAGTACATGTTATCTCCACACAGGCACAGAAAACAAATGCATGTAATTAAATAACTTTCTTTCCTGCAGCTCATTATTCTTATCCCATCCCAAATGATAGTTTAGCCCTGAAATACAAGGCAATATTCTTCTGAATGATTTACATGTGCAGCCTCAGACATATGCTAGCTGGGTACCATCCTGGCAAGCTATTCATTTCTGGTAAAATAAACCAAAGTGTTTGGGAGGGGCGGGCATAGGCCTCCGCAGACATTTTGTTCTTTTTTCTTTTCTCCCTATCTCCCTCATTGTACAACTGGGGTATAGGCCCTGGAGGGTCTATAGAAGACCGGACACACGGCCAACGCTGGTCCTGGCAACTGCGCTCAGCATTGATAAGGCAGCAATATCGCAGGCAGGACATCTTTTGTAAGCGGCCCATACGAACCTTTTCTCACTTTGCAACTTGACTGCAGGCACTGTAACAGGCCAGACATAAATTTGACTTTGATTCCTACCTTGTTTGCGACCTGGAGGCTGAGGCCTGCTTTGAACACCTGCATTTGTGACCCTGGAGGGCTCATGGAGTCTGATATATGAAAGATCCGGTCTGAAACAGGTGACTAGCATTGATTCAGCAGTGATATAGCAAATAGGGGGATCCATTCACACAACTTTCACTCCCAGGGGACCGGTGGTGAACAAGTGGAACACTTTCTTCACCTTTCTGGGTGTACATAGTGCCAGAGAACAGTAGCAGTTATAATCACCGGTCTAGTGTCACGCACTGGAGGGGGTTTTGAGAGGTGGAGGATTCTGCCGATGAAAGTGGACGAGTACTTTCAGAGACTAGGCTCTTCTCAGGGTGGTAGAATGAGTCAAAAGAACAAAGGCAGTGACAGAAAGTCTAAACATCAGATGGAGACTCAGGCGGTGATTGAGCCATGCCCGGATGAAACTGCCAAACGCATGGGAGATCAGGCCCAACTCATGAAGGATCTGAAATCTTTTTTTCTTCCTAAAATGGAAAACTTGCAAGCAGGCCTTGATACCCTGACCAGTGAGGTCAGACAATATTCCACCCGCCTCTCGGATGCCGAGGGCCGCATCTCTGAGATAGAAGATAGGCAGGCTGCATCTAGTAATTCAATACAACAGATTCTTCGCCAAAACAAGATACTCCAAGAACGTGTGGATGACCTGGAAAACCGTAGTCACCGCAACAACCTCCGGGTGGTTGGACTACCTGAAAAAGTTAAGGGCAAGGACCTCCTGGCCTTTACAGCCTTAATTTTACCAAAGCTTCTAGGAATACCTCAGGATATCTTGCCTTTGGATGTGGAGAGGGCCCATAGAATTGGGCCGGAGAGAAATCTGGAAAATGCCAATATGAAACCCAGGCAGGTGATCTTCAGGTGCCTTCATTTCCAGGAGAAACTGAAGCTCTTAAGAGCCTACCGTCTCCAGAAAGAAGTCTTGTATGAGGGTAACAGAATTCTACTCTTCCAGGACTTCTCCTCGGAAGTTTCAAAGCAACGTAAAGATTTCTCACCTATCTGTTCCCGTTTGTATGAGCAGGGTCATCAAGTGGCCTTGCTATTTCCAGCCAAGCTCCGTTTACAGACTCCCTCAGGCCCTAAGTTTTTCCACTCCCCCCTGGCAGTGGAGAGCTATCTGGAGACTGAGAGAAAACAGAGAGACCCTGACTGAAAGCCCTGAGTGAGAACTAATACGTAACTATATCTTGATTGCTAATGTTTATGTTCATATTTGCATTCATGGCATACATGGGGGAGACACCCCAAATAGGTTGTACCGCTGACACCCGAGGGTGTTATGCAACTAACGTCCATATTTTGTTATTTAGGTTAATGTTATTTAGGAATATGTTACAGTTGTTTTTTGAATGTTTGACTACTTTCCTGAGTTTTATAATCACTTATTTAGGGATCCTCATTTCTGTAAGAGCTATTATTAATGTGAATGGGAGGATGCTAACTTATCTTAAAATGCTAGCACAGGGGAGATGTCTTATCTGCTTTATTTTAGGTAAAGGCTGTGTCCAGGGGATCCTTGGGGGTTCTAGGATTAAAGAAGATGTCCATGGATATGTAATCTGCTATGACCTTGAATATTTATGGTTCTTTTACTAGACAGGTTGATCTTAGGAATGTCTGAAATGCATGACATGTCAATCCTGAATGAATTCACAAGAGTGTTTGCTAGACCCAATGTATATTACAGCTTATTCATCTATCACTGGCTAGGAACTAATGTTATTGTATGCCTTTTACTGTTTACAAGACTTGATGTTCCATTCTTACTGAGTCATAATCATTGTAATGTATTACTGTCTATTCTTTCTCACAAGACAACCAGAGGAATAGGCAATGTAGGGGTTGCACTGTGGTATTTGAAAGGACACACCCTCAGTTTCACTACACCCCTCTCTCCTGGTCCTTCCTTTCCCTCCCTTCCTTCCCCCCTTCTCCTCCCCCACCCCTTTTTTTCTTTTTTTTTTTTTTTCTTCTTTCTCTCTCCCTATATACCCCACCCTCAGGCCTTCCACCTATGTTGACTTGAATGACACTTAAATTGACATCATGGAATGTGGGAGGTATCAATTCTCCGATTAAGCGGAGAACAATACTCTCCCACCTGAGGAAATTGGACTCAGATATAGCATTTCTCCAGGAGACACACCTAATAGATGAGGAACATATAAAACTGCAACAAACATGGGTGGAACGGGTTTCCTACCTCTCATATACAAGCTCTAGTAGGGGCCTGGCCATATTATTTGGTAAACGCCTCCCAGTTGAGGTTTTATGCACGCACAAGGATAGGGAGGGAAGATTCCTTATACTGAAAGTTAACCTTCAGGGCAACATTTATGTTCTTTGTAATATATATGCTCCCAACTCTAAGACCTTGGTTTTATGGGACACGTTGGTCCAGGCATTAGCTCAATTAGTGGGACACCCACTTATTCTTGGTGGGGACTTTAACCTTACTCCACACCCTCGGTTTGATAGGTCCTGGTTGGGTCATATAGATGTAGAGGCTAGGTTAACGAAAAAAAAAGGGAAATTCGAGACAAAGGTCTTTTCCAAGCTGCAATCTGACCTGGCGGTGTGTGACATATGGAGAAGGAGACACCCCTGGGAAAAGAATTATACGTGCTTATCAAAGGCTACTGGTTCCTTATCCAGGATAGACATGTTCTGGATATCGGAGTGCTTGATACCCAGGGTTAGCCAGGAAAAAATGTACACGGTTGTGTTGTCAGATCATGCCCCGGTGGGTCTTACATTGAAACTCACTCGTAGTAGACCAAATAGAAACACACTTAGATTTCCGTCTTACTTGGCTACCTCGGAGGCTTTTCAAAAGTTTCTAACACATTGTTGGAACGACTATTATACAGACAACCAACAACATTTAGATACCCCACAGTTGTTCTGGGACACAGCTAAGGCGGTTTTGACGGGGCACATTATCTCCTATGTGGCAAACCTTAAACGTAGGGCAAAACAGAAATACGATGACCTCCAGGGACTTTTGGAACAATCTTACCAAGTGTATTGTACAACCAGGTCTAGGGAGACACATGACGCGTTCATTTTGGCTAAGGAAGAATTGGAGACCTTTCTGAGGCAGAAAGCGGCGTCTGACTTGCTGAAATCAGCGAACAGATTCCATAGATATGGTAATAGTTCGGGCAGATTGCTTGCAAATCTGGTGAATAGAAGGGAGATGGGCCGAGAAGTTGCGGTTATTCAGTTTCAGGGTAACTCATACAAGACACCAATGGAGATAGCAGAGGGCTTTGCGCTCTACTATAAGCAGTTATACTCTAACCAAGATGCTCCTCCGCCGGAAGTGCTTGAACGCTTTTGGCGTTCGATAACACTCCCAACTCTAACAGAGAATCAATTGGAGTCCCTTAATGCCCCTATCTCGTCGGGTGAGTTACAAGCTATAATAAAATCCTTGGCTCGGGGTAAGGCTGCAGGCCCGGATGGACTCCCAATAGAGTTATATCGGTTGCTTCTGCCACAAGTAACGCCAGTACTACAACAAGTGTACAATGGCTTTTTTCAGGGAGAGGGATGCCCTTCAAACACTTTCGCCTCTGCCTATATAACATTAATCCCCAAGCCAGGAAAAGATCCCTTGGAGCCTGGATCATACCGCCCGATCTCACTCCTCAATTCGGACTATAAAATCTTTACCAAAATTCTTGCAAATCGTCTAAAAACTATCCTACCCACCCTACTTGACCCTGATCAAACTGGCTTCGTGTATCAACGTACCTCGGTCACCAATCTGCGGCGGGTATTGCATGTTATTAACCATTACTGGCAGAGAGAACAGAGCCACACAGGGGAGGACCACTCTGAGGCGTTCCTTCTCTCCCTAGATGCAGAAAAGGCCTTCGACTGGGTCGAATGGCCTTACCTTTTTGATACCTTGGAGCATTTCAACTTCAGGGGTTCGTACCTAGGAGTGTTGAAAAAACTTTACTCGTCTCCTTTTGCCCACATCCTAGTTAATGGATGCTTTTCTTCTGGCTTCTCCTTGAGGAGAGGCACTAGACAAGGATGCCCTCTTTCTCCCTTGATCTTTGATCTAGCCTTGGAGCCCCTAGCAGCAAAGTTGCGTCAGGTTTTCCCAGGCGTGGCGGTGGGAAAGAATATCCTCCAGTTAGCCTTATACGCAGATGACATGCTTCTGTTTGTGGATTCGCCTAAAATCTTTGTGCCTGTCATCTTGAAAACCCTGGAGTCCTTTGGGAGATTCTCGGGTTACAAGATCAATAACACCAAGTCGGAGATCTTGTGGCTTAGTAGACGCGGATCGGACTCCACTACATATTCCTTTGTTGAGGTGCAAGATGCCCTCATATACTTGGGCATTAGGCTACACAGGAACCCGCACAAAATATACGGCCTCAATATCACACAACAGTGTGACCTGATATGCTCCAAATTAGCCAGTTGGCATAATCTCCCCTTGAGCCTCACTGGTCGTATAAGCCTGTTCAAAATGTCCCTGCTACCTAAGCTCTTATACCCCTTATTGATGCTACCCTTTATGGTGACGAGGGGAGATGAGAGAAAACTGAACAGGGCTATGAGCCGATTCGTATGGAAGGGGAAAAAACCCAGAATAGCGGCTAGTAAACTGCACTCTTCTTTCCTGAACGGAAGCCTGGGTTTACCACACATCCAGTGTTATAGCTGGGCGGCACAGATCAGATTAGTATTGGATTGGCAAATGGGAATGGCACACTTCTGTGACACCCAGCTAGAGGAGACAGTGATTGGTGTGTGTGGACTGGCTTATCTCCCGTACTGCAGACTGGGGGATCTGCCTCAACACATAAAAAATAACTTCCTGTACAGAGATCCGCTTCTGGTCTGGTCTAGGGCACACAAGATGTTGGTTCATACACATCCCGCGCTCAGGCATATACCCATTCGGGGTAACATTGATTTCCCAGGAGGAGATGAACACGCTCCTTTTGGGGTGTGGGGGGAGAGAGGATTGCAGAGGATTGGGGGTGCTCTGGATACATTGTTGCACACCGTCAGAACGTTTCAGGAGCTAAAGACTACTTATAATTTACCGAACCAGCATTTCTATGCATATCTACAATTAAGACACTATATTAAAACATTAATAGACAAAAACCCGGGGTTTTGGAGTCAGGCTCCTTTTGTAATCCCCCAAACAGCTTTTAAGTTAGGGAGTTTTTCCATTTCAGAAGTGTATCAGGAACTTTTACGCCATCATGTTTCTAGGGTTCAAGAGGGTATGTTGGAAAAACTAAAATTGGATACCACCAATGAATTAACTATCCAAGTGATTAAAGATAGCCTTATGAAAACCAAAGCAGCTACATTGGCACTGACATTGAGAGAGGCGCAAATTAGAATGATCAACAGAGATTATATTACCCCCAGCAGAAGGGCGAAATGGAGCCCCCATAGCCCAAATAGATGTGCGAAGTGTCAATTTCCAGACCCCTCCTTGATTCACTATTTCTATGAATGCCCGGGAGTTAGAAGGTTTTGGGGATATTTACAATATTGGCTTAAAATTAAATTGTCCATTGATATCTCTTATAACCCCACCAACATATACTTATTCACGTGGACTGGGGTAGTAAGTGGAAAGCAACCTTTACTGACACTCTGCACATTAGTTGCGACACAGTGCATATTAACCTTATGGTGCTCACATTCCTCCCCGACAATGACACAATTTAAGAGGGCCCTATTTAAACAACTGTTTATTGAGAGGCAGGACGTGTTCTGGGACACCAAACTTAGATTGAGGCCTTTTCTGAAGAAATGGAAATGCCTGATTGAGAGACTGCCCACTGGGCAACAAAAACAGATACTGGCACCTTATGCTCAGCATGAGATTGTACTGGAGGGCATCTTGAGGGGAGACTGGCCGGCCTTGTCTCCTGGGGAACCTGCTCATGCCAGGGTTGACGATTCTGAACTAATCCTGATTGAATCCTTCTTTTGATCCCTTGCCCTTTCTTACTTCCTTGACTCACTCTCCAACCTCACCCCCCTCATCTCTCCCTCTAACCCCCTTTTTTTTTTTTCCTCTCCTTTTTCCTTCTCCCCACCTCCCCCCCCTCCCAGACATACATTCATCTACTTAGGTTACTACAATGAAAGACCCGAGAGTAGCTTTGGAAATATATAACTTGTGCTGCAAAAGTGGTTTTTGTAAGTTAGGTTAGTTTAGGGTATTGTTAGACCAGTTCATATGGTTTATTATAAAAATTGAAAAATGTTATTGAGAGATACGTGCAAACCAACTACACAGAAAGAGACTTTGTTCTTTACACTTATTATGTTCATCGGATGGCTCCATGGTCAGCCTTCATATAAACGTCAACTACATATGGACTACTGCAATGGTCATTATATAATGTTGCCTTTCTTAAATTGCTAAATATGTATGAGATGCACTCACTGTATGATTAATCACTGGCTGTACTTATGGATTGCCTGACAATTTGTTGTATTCTCAATAATAAAAAAACGAATTTCAAAAAAAAAAAAAAAAAAAAAAACCAAAGTGTTTGTGGTGCACAGATAACATAAAAAAACTATTAATTTTCCTCCATCTCCACTTGAGCACTTCTACATCCTAATTTTCAGTTTACAAAATATATATATATTTTGGAGAGAGAGAGAATGTATATACAGGGGCAAAACTACAGGGGGTGCAGAGGGCGCAATTGCGACTGAGCCCCCAAGGGTGGGGGCCCAGCTTCAAAAAATAATATTTTTATTTTTATAAAAACGTTGACCTGCCACTGCCTGCACTGATATCATGTGAGTGTGACATGATGCTTCACTAGTGTCTCTGACTACAGGAGTTAGTCTTTCTGTTTTATCCATTGGTGTTTATGTGTGTTTGTATGTGTGTATGTATGTGACTGTGTGTGTATTTATGTATGTGTGTGTGTGTGTGTATGTTTGTGACTGTGTGTGTATTTATGTATGTGTGTGTGTGTATGTATGTGACTGTGTGTGTATTTATGTGTGTGTGTGTGTGTGTGTGTGTATGTAAGTGACTGTGTGTGTATTTATGCATGTATGTGTGTGTGTGTGTGTGTGTGTGTGTTTGTGGAACCAGCAAATTACAGGCCTTGTTACTACAGCATGGGGGGAGGGGGTAAACAGTGTCACTAAAAATGGTATGAAGACCCAGGCGCCAACCCTAAAGGAGGCTAAGGTATAGAGGACAAATACTATAGTCTCAAAATATATGATGGTTTAATCAAAAATACATATACATAAAGCAACTGACTCACACATAAAAACAAACTTCAAGGATCCATAGAAGTTAAAAATAATCCTGATAAAAAAATTACAAATAATCCAGATAAAAAGTTACACAATAAAAACAATGGTAGTTAATAACACTGCAAATATGAATTCACAAGATCAAATCAAATAGTTGATTGGAAAGAAACAAACCGAGAACAGCAGGGGGTAAAGATAATAACGATGTGCCAGTGGTAATAACAGTCTCCAATGTTCCAAAATGATGATGAGGAAAGTACTTGTGCGGGTGATAGTGAGATAATCCAATGATGTGTCCTAATTAATCCAAAAATTGAAAACCTAAAAGGTATATGAAAAATGAAAAATGCCAGTGATGGCGTGAAAAATAAATACAAATAAAATTGCCTGTGGTGGTGTCAAGAAAAAAAGGGATGCACAAAAAACTATGTGTCAGCACCAATCAAAAAACAGTGTCTCCATACTCCTTCAGGTGGTATGACCAAACAAGGAACAAAAAAAAATGCCAAATTGCAAAAATTACCAAAATACAAAAATACAAGAAACAATGCAGTAGTCCGTTTCAGCCTAGCACAGGTCAAAACGCGTAGACTTGCACTGGTAAGCCTTATTTCATTGTTACCTCTAATTTTAGAACAATCTACACTATATTTCTTGTATTTTTTCACAGGAGGACTACTGCATTGTTTCTTGTATTTTTTCACAGGAGGACTACTGCATTGTTTCTTGTATTTTTTCACAGGAGGACTACTGCATTGTTTCTTGTATTTTTTCAAAGGAGGACAACTGCATTGTTTCTTGTATTTTTTCACAGGAGGACTACTGCATTGTTTCTTGTATTTTTTCACAGGAGGACTACTGCATTGTTTCTTGTATTTTTTCACAGGAGGACTACTGCATTGTTTCCTGTATTTTTTCACAGGAGGACTACTGCATTTTTTCACAGGAGGACTACTGCATTTTTTCACAGGAGGACTACTGCATTTTTTTCACAGGAGGACTACTGCATTTTTTTCACAGGAGGACTACGGCATTTTATTCACAGGAGGACTACTGCATTTTTTTCACAGGAGGACTACTGCATTTTTTCACAGGAGGACTTCTGCATTGTTTCTTGTATTTTTGTATTTTGGCAATTTTTGCAATTTGGCATTTTTTGTTCCTTGTTTGGTCATACCACCTGAAGGAGTATGGAGACACTGTTTTTTTATTTTTGATTGGTGCTGACACATAGTTTTTTGTGCACCCCTTTTTTTCTTGACACCACCACAGGCAATTTTATTTTTATTTATTTTTTTCACGCCATCACTGGCATTTTTCATTTTTCATATACCTTTTTGGTTTTCAATTTTTGGTTTAATTAGGACACATCATTGGATTATCTCACTATCACCCACACAAGTACTTTCCTCATCATCATTTTGGAACATTGGAGACTGTTATTACCACTGGCACATCGTTATTATCTTTACCCCCAGCTGTTCTCTGTTTGTTTCTTTCCAATCAACTATTTGATTTGATCTTGTGAATTCATATTTGCAGTGTTATTAACTACCATTGTTTTTATTGTTTTTATTGTGTAACTTTTTATCTGGATTATTTGTAACTTTTTATCAGGATTATTTTTAATTTCTAGGGATCCTTGAAGTTTGTTTTTATGTGTGAGTCAGTTGCTTTATGTATATGTATTTTTGATTAAACCATCATATATTTTCAGACTATAGTATTTGTCCTCTATACCTTAGCCTCCTTTAGGGTTGGCGCCTGGGTCTTCATACTATTTTTCCCTGTACATTCTGCGGTGATAGCTAGGAATCGCCATTTCCCGGGCAATAGGGTACATATATTGGCGCTTAGGTAAACCTCTCATTCTCACTATACAGTACCACTATATACAGTACGGGTGGGCTGGACTATGTCACAGAGAACTGTGGTCACTTTATAAAGTATTGGGGCGGGTAGGGTCAGGCCAGCCATCTCACCGGCAGATTACAGACTATGTCACTGACTCACTATATACAGTACTGGTGGGTTAAACAGTGTCACTATATACAGTAATAGGGGGTCAGACCATCTCACAGACTGTGGGCACAGGGTACCTCCTTTTACAGACATCTAATCTGATTCACATTTTTTTTCTGTGTTAAATGTTAAATAAAAAAAAGATATGTATCAAATTCACTTTTTTTGGGGGGGGGGGGGGCTTCTTAGATTCTTGCACCTGGGCCCTGTGGTTTCTAGTTATGCCTCTGTGTATATACTGTTTATATATATATTAATAACTTGGATAAATTTGGTTCCATTTTATCATCAACTTGACTTACTAAAGTCCACTTCAACGCAAGTTGAATCTGCTAATTTGGAGTGTCTTCATGCCAATTATTTCTAACCAACTTGATGAGAGATTTCAGTGCTAAGCATCTGATGGGGTTTTGTGTGGCAAAATAAAAACAAATAATGAACCACAGGAAAAGTGTTTTGCTTCACTAGCTACAGATCAGATTTTTCAAACAGTAAAATAAATTAGATACAAAGTCATACCTGTACCTGTAACAGTGAGGAATGTCCCATTGCCGTAAGCTGATAATCTCTCAAAATTAAATGCCACATGACAGAAATACAACCCAGTGTCTTTGTGGTCCACTTTGTGCAGCACAATATTAGCTGATCCCTTGTTGGAGAAATCAATCTGACTTGCCCTTTCCACTCGTCCCTTAAACTCTGTGTTCTTATCAGAGACCTCAGGCCCCTTCACTACATGTCGGTACCATTTGAACCAGCCAGCACTTGCCGTCTCTCCATCACTGAGGGTGTAGCTACACTGTAAGGTGGCGGAGCTGCCGGCTGGGGAGTTTACTGAAGGTATCTGAGATACGTAGACACTCTGAAGATGTGACCCTGCAACACAAAGTGTGGGATGATTTAAGTTTAGACAGCACATTCTGCTTCTTTATACTTAATACCACAAATATTACACCTATACCTGCAATTTGTAAAGCAAGGAAATGCAGGTGTGTAACACAAGGTAATGCAGGTGTGTAACACAAGATAATGCAGGAGTGTAACACAAGGTAATGCAGGTGTGTAACACAAGGTAATGCAGGTGTGTAACAGACGATAATGCAGGTGTGTAACAGAAGATAATGCAGGAGTGTAGCACAAGATAATGCAGGTGTATAACACAAGGTAATGCAGGTGTGTAACAGACGATAATGCAGGTGTGTAACAGAAGATAATGCAGGAGTGTAACACAAGACAATGCAGGTGTGTAACACAAGGTAATGCAGGTGTGTAACACAAGGTAATGCAGGTGTGTAACACAAGGCAATGCAGGTGTGTAACACAAGATAATGCAGGTGTATAACACAAGGTAATGCAGGTGTGTAACACAAGATAATGCAGGTGTATAACACAAGGTAATGCAGGTGTGTAACACAAGATAATGCAGGTGTATAACACAAGATAATGCAGGTGTGTAACACAAGGTAATGCAGGTGTGTAACACAAGGCAATGCAGATGTGTAACACAAGGCAATGCAGGTGTGTAACACAAGGTAATGCAGGTGTGTAACACAAGGCAATGCAGGTGTGTAACACAAGGTAATGCAGGTGTATAACACAAGGTAATGCAGGAGTGTAACACAAGATAATGCAGGTGTATAACACAAGGCAATGCAGAAGTGTAACACAAGGTAATGCAGGTGTGTAACACAAGGTAATGCAGGTGTGTAACACAAGATAATGCAGGTGTATAACAAGGCAATGCAGGTGTGTAACACAAGGCAATGCAGGTGTGTAACACAAGATAATGCAGGTGTGTAACACAATGTAATACAGGTGTGTAACACAAGGTAATGCAGGTGTGTAACACAAGGTAATGCAGGTGTGTAACACAAGGCAATGCAGGTGTGTAACACAAGATAATGCAGGTGTATAACACAAGGCAATGCAGGAGTGTAACACAAGGTAATATAGGTGTGTAACACAAGATAATGCAGGTGTGTAACACAAGATAATGCAGGTGTATAACACAAGATAATGCAGGTGTGTAACACAAGGTAATGCAGGTGTGTAACACAAGATAATGCAGGTGTGTAACACAAGGTAATGCAGGTGTGTAACACAAGGTAATGCAGGTGTATAACACAAGGTAATGCAGGTGTGTAACACAAGATAATGCAGGTGTGTAACACAAGGTAATGCAGATGTGTAACACAAGGTAATGCAGGAGTGTAACACAAGGTAATGCAGGTGTGTAACACAAGGTAATGCAGGAGTGTAACACAAGGTAATGCAGGTGTATAACACAAGATAATGCAGGTGCGTAACACAAGTTAATGCAGGTGTGTAACACAAGGTAATGCAGGTGTGTAACACAATGTAATACAGGTGTATAACACAAGATAATGCAGGTGTGTAACACAAGGTAATGCAGGAGTGTAGCACAAGGTAATGCAGGTGTGTAACACAAGGTAATGCAGGTGTTTAACACAAGGTAATGCAGGTGTGTAACACAAGATAATGCAGGTGTATAACACAAGATAATGCAGGAGTGTAACACAAGATAATGCAGGTGTGTAGCACAAGGTAATGCAGGTGTATAACACAAGATAATGCAGGTGTGTAGCACAAGGTAATGCAGGTGTGTAACACAAGGTAATGCAGGTGTGTAACACAAGATAATGCAGGTGTGTAACACAAGGTAATGCAGGTGTGTAACACAAGGTAATGCAGGTGTGTAACACAAGGTAATGCAGG
This sequence comes from Bombina bombina, assembly GCF_027579735.1. NCBI lineage: Eukaryota > Metazoa > Chordata > Amphibia > Anura > Bombinatoridae > Bombina > Bombina bombina. The sequence goes on along the minus strand of NC_069505.1, from coordinate 402,985,595 downwards.
TGTATAACACAAGATAATGCAGGAGTGTAACACAAGATAATGCAGGTGTGTAACACAAGGTAATGCGGGTGTATAACACAAGATAATGCAGGTGTGTAACACAAGGTAATGCAGGTGTGTAACACAAGGTAATGCAGGAGTGTAACACAAGATAATGCAGGTGTGTAACACAAGGTAATGCGGGTGTATAACACAAGATAATGCAGGTGTGTAACACAAGGTAATGCAGGTGTGTAACACAAGGTAATGCAGGAGTGTAACACAAGATAATGCAGGTGTGTAACACAAGGTAATGCAGGTGTGTAACACAAGGTAATGCAGGTGTGTAACACAAGGTAATGCAGGTGTGTAACACAAGGTAATGCAGGAGTGTAACACAAGATAATGCAGGTGTGTAACACAAGGTAATGCAGGTGTGTAACACAAGGTAATGCAGGTGTGTAACACAAGGTAATGCAGGAGTGCAACACAAGGTAATGCAGGTGTGCAACACAAGGTAATGCAGGTGTGTAACACAAGGTAATGCAGGAGTGTAACACAAGGTAATGCAGGTGTATAACACAAGATAATGCAGGTGTGTAACACAAGGTAATGCAGGTGTGTAAGTAACACAAGGTAATGCAGGTGTATAACACAAGATAATGCAGGTGTATAACACAAGATAATGCAGGAGTGTAACACAATGTAATACAGGTGTGTAACACAAGGTAATGCAGGTGTGAATGTGTGTGTGTCTATATATATATATATATATATATATATATATATATATATGTTTGTGTGTAAGTTGCACATATTTAGACATATAAACACATGTATGCATATTGAAGTCATTTCTAATCAAACCATTTGCAATTTACCACACCCCTTTTAACCCTTTTAAAACCTTTTTATTAATATAATATATTTTTATTAAAAAGTGTAATCTGTATAATAGTTTATTTTAATATACTTTTGATTTATTTTGTGCAACTTTATTTTTTAAAGCTTACAGTTTAATTCAAGTTTGAAGTTGCTCTAAATATTCTAGCTCAGTTTCGGCTTGTGCTTGAGCGCAATCTATAACTTTCAACTGGTAATACCAGCACTTCTCAGGTTAACGCTCTTTACCATGAACTTGTAATATTAAAATGTTTCGCTAATATTGGTTATTGCTTGTGCGCTATCATTAGCTCGCCAGTAGTAATCTGCCCCAAAATGTAGTAAAAATACTGTAATGTAATTTAATAATTTATTTTGCACTCTTTTCCTGTTATTAAACTCTGAAAATGTTTTTTTTTCCCTTAGTATCCTGATTCTAACCTTGTAACGTGCTACACAGTGGTTGCTTGATCCGTGCAAGAGCTAATTTATATCTGACCCTAATTAGCATTAGTAGAATGCTTTCAAGAGTTAATATTCCAGAACACAAATTTTGCTAACAAAAGTATAGTTTTAAATATTTTCAAAACATGCATCTTGTATGCAGATATTTGCAATGCAGCTGATATATATATATATATATATATATATATATATATATATGACATCAATATTCCTTTAATAGTTTTTCTAAAATGTTCTCAACAGTGTGCCAAGTAGCCAAATGAAATTCCACTGTGTCCCTTCATATGAGTAGGTTGAATGTTAGGCTAAAATATCATATGCAGAAAATACTTTTCCTGATAATTTATACTGCAAATCAATAGACACAACACACAAATAATATTCAAACCTGACCCTTTTTATGATGACAATGGGTTACATATTATTATGGTTGTAAACCTAGTAACAGGCAGTAAGAACAAAGGTCTCCAGATAAGGGTTGGACTAGATCCCATTTGTAATATTAAAGGGATGCAAAACCCAAAATGTTTCTTTCATGATTCAGACAGAACAGCAATTTTTAAGCAACTTTCTAATTTACTCCTATTATCAATTTTTCTTTGTTCTCTTGGAATCTGAAAAAGCCGGAATGTGGCTACATTTATCCACCAATCAGCAAGTGCTACCCAGGATTCTGAACCAAAAATGGTCCGGCTTCTAAGCTTACATTCTTGCTTTTAAAATAAAGATATTAAGAGAACAAAGAAAATATTATAATAGGAGTAAATTAGAAAGTTGCTTAAAATTGCACGCTCTGTCTGAAAGAAAAAAAATTGAGTTTCATATCCCTTTAACTGAATGTAACAATAAAAGTCTCCTTAGCCTTTAATAGAGATATTTGCTACTACAAGTTGTTTCATTTACTAATGGAATGTGATCCAGTCTTGGTCATCAAACTCCTGAACCATCTTACATTATTATTATTATTTATTATTATTATCGGTTATTTGTAGAGCGCCAACAGATTCCGCAGCGCTATAAACAGAGGCAGAGTACAACAAAACAATTATAGGGATCAAATAGGTAGAGGGCCCTGCCAAGAGTTGCACTGTTGTAGTTAGCTCTTAAGAAGGTGATCTACAAACAGCTGGACTCTTAGGCTTACATGCTAAGGGGGTTCAGGGGATAGCGATGGAGGAGAGGAACTGGTATAAAGTAATGTTAGCATAGGTTGTATTCATCAATGAACAGTAGAGTCTTTAGGGAGCGCTTCAAGCTTTTAAAACTAGGGGAGAATCTTGTGGAGCAAGGCAGAGAGTTCCACAAGATGGGAGCCGGTCTGGAGAAGTCCAATAAACGGGCGTGTGAGGCGGTAACAAGAGAGGAGGAGAGTGGGAAGTCATGAGCAGAGAGGACGGGAGGGAGAGTATCTGGAGACAAAGTCTGAGATATAGGGGGGAGCAGTGCAGCTAAGGGCTTTGTGTGTCAGATTGAGAATTTTGTATTTAAGTCTGGAGGCAAGAGGAAGCCAGTGAAGGGATTGGCAGAGAGGTGCAGCAGATGAAGAGCGACGTGAAAGGAAGATGAGCCTGGCAGAGGCATTCATTATGGACTGTAAAGGAGCTAGGCGACAGCTGGGGAGACCAGAGAGGACAGAGTTGCAGTAGTCGGGAAAGAATGAGAGAGTGGATTCAAATCTTAGTTGTGTCTTGTGTAAGGAAATGTCTAATTTTAGAGATGTTTTTAAGGTGGAAGTGGCAGGATTTAGCCAAATACTGAATGTGAGGAGTGAAATAAAGATCTAAGTCAAGTGTGACCCCAAGACATCGGGCATGCGAGGTAGGGGTAATGATGGAGTTCTCAACAGTTATAGAGAGATTGGGGTTAGAGATTTTGGAAGAAGGGTAGAAAATAAGGAGCTCAGTTTTGGAGAAATTTAGCTTGAGGTAGTGAGAGGACATCCAGGAAGAGATGTGAGAAAGACAGTTAGTGACACGGGTTAGCAAGGAAGGAGATAGTTCTGGCGCAGAGAAGTAGAATACATAAGTTATCTTAGAGGCTAAGGCATTAACTCATTGTATACTGTAATGATTCTCCCCAGATCTCACCTTGCAAGGCTGCGAGTATGAAGAGCAGGCACAAGCCGGTCATTATGTCACAGCAAGAGGTGAAAGTGATGGGACATTGCTCACTGTCTTTTGAGGAAATCTCACTGGTTATATAACACCAGTCACTCTGCAGTGCAGATCAGCAAAGAACAGAAACTGTCAGGGGCTACATCTGTTCTATAAAAGAAGTTTCCGTGATGGAAGCTTCTGCTTTCTTTGTATTTATCTCAACACATTTAACCCCTTCAGTACTGTAAATTTAAGAGAAAAACTTGCCCAAAAGACAGAATAATTTTTAGCATTGTTGCTATCACTCTATTTAAAGAGAAATAAAGCCTTGTTTTTTTTTTAATTATTTTTTCTATTTATCTAGCAAAACTATATATATTTTTAAAGTAGACAATGATCTAGGTCCATTTTGATATATTTCATGCCATCATTTTGCTGCCAAAGGCGATCATATACAAAAATGATTAACTTTTTCACAAACGGGTTTCTCAATGAAATTATTTACATACTGCTTGTGCAGTCATGAAACAAATGGTTGGAAAAGCTTCTCTGGGATCCTTTTTGTTCAGAAACAGCAGACATCTATGGTTTTGCCATTGCTTTTTGATAATTTGAAGACTGCTATTTGCAGGTGTGCAACACACTTCTATTATTTCCGGCAATGAAGGGGTTAATCATGTAGCTTGCAAGGTTAATATTTGCTCTAGTGTAAATATTACCCTCCCACCTGACACTTCTCACCCCCCGACCCCTAACTTATCCCTCCCAAACAGCTATTTTCCCCCACCCACCTCACCACCATCTTAGGTACTGGCAGACAGTGTGCCCTTATGCATTTTACGGCTTTTTTCTTTTTCTTTTTAATAATTGTTTTTATTATTTTTTCTCCCTGCAGAGTAGGAAATCATTCCTCAACTCTCCCATCCCCCTGATCACCGCCAAGCAGTTCTCTAACCCTCCCCCTCCCAGTAGTGGCAGCCATCTTAGGTACTAGCAGCTGTCTGCCAGTACCCAGTTTGAGTATTTTTTTAAATTTGATTTATTTACCAATACTTTTTGCTTTAGTGTAGCGGTACCCCCTCACCATCCCCACCTCCCTCCTCCCCGTAATCAGTTTGTAGCCCCTGCCCACTCTGATTTATTTTTGTAGTGTAGCTGAATTCCAGCCCTCCCTCTCCCTTTCAAACTTTGTTTCTGCCAGTTAGGGTCCCGCCTCTCCATCCCTTCCCTCCCAAATCCCTCCCTCTTTCTACTGGACAGCCAATTATTAACATTATTAAATACAGTAACCATGTGATCGCTGAGATTCAATATTACAGTGATCACATGACCGACCAGGACTCTGGACAGACTGCCTCAGAAGTTCTGTGGCTGCCGGTGGGTGAGGAACTGCGGGGGATCCCCTGTGAAGCGCCCAAAAAGGAAGGATGTATCATTATGTGACTAGGGTCCTTACGACCCTGTGTTTTTGTAACGTAATGGTGCGTCCGTTTGGCTGAAGGGGTTAAAAAGATACAGGCCCCTATTTAACAAAGGTCTTGCGGACCTGATCCGACAGTGCGGATCCTATCAGCCAATCCTATCAGCCAATCGGAATTCAAGGGACGCCATCTTGGATGACGACATTTAAAGGAACCTTCATTCTTCGCTTGGACTTCATTTGAAGAGGATGCTCCGCGTCGGCTGGATTGAAGATGGACCCGCTCCGCATGGATGAAGATAGCGAGCGGGTTTGGCGATGTTGGGGGCGGCAGATTAGGGCTTCATTAGTATAATGTAGGTGGCTGCGGTGTCCGGAACAAAGATCAGGGGTTAATAATATTATGTAGGTGTCGGCGATGTCGGGGGCGGCAGATTAGGGGTTAATAAGTGTAAGATTAGGGGTGTTTAGACTCGGGGTTCATGTTAGGGTGTTAGGTGTGTAGACATTAAATTCCTTTCCCTATAGGAATCAATGGGGCTGCGTTAGGAGCTGAACGCTGCTTTTTTGCAGGTGTTAGGTTTTTTTTCAGCCGGCTCAGCCCCATTGTTTCCTATGGGGAAATCGTGCACAAGCACGTTTAGCCAGCTCACCACTACCGTAAGCAGCGCTGGTATTACAGTGAGATGTGGAGCTAAATTTTGCTCTCTGCTCACTTTTTTTAGGCTAACGCCAGGTTTAAAAAGACCTGTAATACCAGTGTTGTCTTAAGGGAGCGTTGAAAAAAAAATGCTCGTTAGCAACGCACCCCTGTTACCGCAAAACTCGTAATCTCTGTGATAGTGTTTTTTTTTATACTTTAGGACTTTGTAATAATGTTTAATTGTAGATTTAAATAATTTTAGTAGGGTTAGGTTTTTTAATATGTAATTTATTTTATTTATTTGGTAGTTTAATGTAATTTTAGTATAATAGTTAAGGTAGGTTAATTAATAGTTTAAAAATAGTTTATTTTAATTCTACAGGTAAGTTTAAATTTATTTGAAGATAGGGATGTTGTAATTTTATTTTAAAGTTAAGGGTGTTGTTAGGTTTAGGGGTTAATAGCTTAATTTAGTTTTTTGCGATGTGGGGGGATGACGGTTTAGGGGTTAATAGGTTTAGTTAGTGGGGGTGATGTGGGAGGCCAGAGGTTTAGGGGTTAATACATTTATTTAGGTGATGGCGGTGTCAAGGAGCGGCGGGATAGGGGTTAATAACTTTATTTATGTTGTGGCGGATTCAGGGAGTGGCAGGACAGGGGTTAATAATTTAATTGGTGTCGGGGAGCGGGGGATAGGGGTTAAACATTTTAGTATAGTGAAATGGTATAAATAAAGTTGGGAAAAAGCTGAATAGATGCGAGATTGATGACTGTTAGTTAACAACAGTCCAATGCTCATCGCCCCGTACTTGGTGCGCGTGTTTTTGATGGCTTTTTTTTATAAATAAGGAGACTGTATTAAGATCCGGGGCCACAATGTTTGCAGATGTTAGGCGAGTGTATTGATGCCGGTGAATGCAACATAGTTGATGATTTAATAAATAGACCCCATAGACTTTAATTCCTGACTAGTAAAATATAGTGATATCTTTCACCCCTGTTTATATATACTTTTATCTTTTTACCCATAGACTGCGCTGCAGATTTTTTTGGCGCTTTATAAATAAGGTATAATACATATATATAAGTATAAAGTGTATATATATATATATATATATATATATATATATATATATATATATACAAAACATGGAAAGGGGACTGCACTCTCAGACTGGACTGGGTACACAACCCATGACCCTGCAACATGCTCAGACCTGGGTGCTATAGCACTCTCAGGAAGCTGTGCTGTCTCCAGAGTCACAGGCAGTTAACCCCAGACCAACCTGGGTGCAAGGCCCATTGGGAAAATTACAAAATAGGAACACCAAGGCTGGTCCGGGGTTAACTGCCTGCGACTCTGGAGACAGCACAGCTTCCTGAGAGTGCTATAGCACCCAGGGCTGAGCATGTTGCAGGGTCATGGTATGTGTACCCAGTCCAGTCTGAGAGTGCAGTCCCCTTCCGTGTTTTTTATATGTCTAGGGTGATTCCATAAGTCTGTGAACCCTGACTTGTTCCCAGTTTGTTTGATTGAGAGCTTGCATTTGTATGGCTGTATTAGGGACCCAGGTTTTGGAAGAGACCTTGACGTGGTACCTGGGCTTGTCCCTTTTGGCCAACTGCAGTAACTAACTCTTCCACTTTTGCTTTTAATCTTAGCTGAGAGCTTGTAAGCGAGGGCTGGACTTTCTCTGTGTGTTATATATATACACACACACATATATATATATATATATATATATATATATATATATATATATATATATACACACACAGAGAAAAAAGGGGCAACCAGATGTGGACTCCTTGCTCAGCGTGCTTAGAGGAATATAGCTACACCTCACTGACGAGGCCCAATGAATGCCGAAACGATCGTCTGGGGTTGCTGTGTTCCTTGTTCAGAGAGGAATTGCCTGGTATTTCGGCGCTGGACTGACCGTAATAGGCGGGACCAGACTGATATACTACAGGAAAGTTCTACTCTGTGAAAAGCATTGCTGGGCTAAAAGAAGTTGCACCCAGGTGGTAAATCGCCATAGAACAGGCTAACAATGGTATTGAGCTGGTTGTTCGTTCCTGTGAGTGCATTTCTCTCTGTGTGTATATATATAAATATATATATATAATATAATATTCTGGGGCAAGATCACCATGTTAAGATTTATACAGATCTTAACGTGGTGATCTTAGATTATTTTATATTTTCCTTATACTATAATTAGCACATTCCACGTAAGGTTGTTGTCAGTTTGAGGTTTTCCTCAGAAGCTCTTGCCTAGATGAATTCACAAGAAAATTCTAGCTGTATATGCAAATCCATTGTTTGTTTTTTTTAAGTTCCCTGTAATGAATAACTTCATAAATTCCTTCCCTTTTGTATTACTTTACAACCCTGTGCGAAAGCTGTTTATTGACCTTAATTGTTGAATTAAACAACTATGCAAAATATTTACTTTAGGACTTTTGGAAAATACATCTAGTTACAGATATACCCAGAATACAAACATTTTCTGTGTCATTTTCTATAGTGTATAAAAGAAGAAGCAACACAGGAGTTTATATTAAATACATATTGAAATCATTCTCTATATTATTCCATATTTAAAAGGATAATAAAGTCCTAATTAAACTTTAATTATTCAGATAGGGCATGTAATTTTAAACAACTTTCTAATTTAGTTTTATTATCAAATTTGCTTTGTTCTCTTGTTATTCTTAGTTGAAAAATAAACCTAGGGAGGCTCATAGGCTAATTTCTAAGCCCTAGGAAGGCCACCTCTTATCTGAATGCATTTGACAGCTAGACAGCTGACAGCTAGAGGGTGTTAGTTTATTTGTTTCATATAAATAACAATCACCTAGATTACGAGTTTTGCGCTAAACAGGTTGTGAAAATAATGCCAAAAATATTGCGTTATTTCACTATCCATATCGCTGCCATTACGAGTTACTGAAAAACCTCCTTGTGCTGTGTACTATGGTGCGTTAAGCTCCATACCGCACAAAAGTCAAGGGTTGATTTAATGTGCTCGTGCACGCTCGTGCCCGCTTCCCCCCATAAACATCAAGAAAAAAAAAATAACACCTGAAGTGTTGAATGGAGATCGCCGTAACGCAACCCCATTGATGTCTATGGGGGAAGAAAGTTCTGTTTAAACCTAACACCCTAACATAAACCCCATGTCTAAAAAAAACCTAATCCGCCGGTCCCCGACATAAAATAAAAGCTATTAACCCTTAATCCGCTGCTCCCCGACATCGCTGACACTAAATAAAAGCTATTAACCCCTAATCCTCCGCTCCCCGACATCGCTGCCACTAAATAAAGTTATTAACCCCTAATCCTCCAGTCCCCTACATCGCCACCACTAAATAAAGTTATTAACCCCTAATCCTCCAGTCCCCTACATCGCCGCCACTAAATAAAGTTATTAACCCCTAAACCTCCGGCCCCCCACATCGCAGCCACCAAATAATCCTATTAACCCATAAACTGCCAGCCCCCCACATCGTAACTACTAAACTAAACCTATTAACCCCTAAACTGCTGCCCCCTACATTGCAAATCATTAAATTAAACTATTAACCTCTAAACCTAACACCCCCCTAACTTTAAATTAAAATTTAACTATCTTGAAATAAATAAAAACTTACCTGTGAAATAAAAAAAAGTTTAAACTATAAATTAACCTAACATTACTATTCTAATAAAAATTTAAAAAAATACCAATTAAAAAATCTAAATTACAAATTTAAATATACCTAACACTTACAAAAAATTATAAACACTAGATTATGAAAAATAAAAAACAATAAGATTACAAAAAATAATAAACGAAATTATCAAAAATAAAAACCATTACACCTAATCTAATAGCCCTATAAAAATAACCCCCAACCTACAATAAACTACCAATAGCCCTTAAAAGGGCCTTTTGTAGGGCATTGCCCTAAGTTAAACAGCTCTTTTACCTGTAAAAAAAATACAAAAGTCCCCCCAACAGTAAACCCCACCACCCAACCAACCCCCTAAAATAAAAAACCTAACTCTAAAAAATTTAAGCTACCCATTACCCCTAAAGGGGCATTTTTATGGGCATTGCCCTTAAAAGGGCATTCAGCTCTTTTTCACTGCCCTTAAAAGGACATTCAGGTTTTTTACACTTTGCCCAAAGCCCTAATCTAAAAAAACAACAAACCCCCCCCCCCCAAAATAAAAAAAATACCTAACACTAACCCCAGAATCTCTACTCATGGTTTCTGAAGTCCAGACATCCATCTCCATCCAGGCGAAGAGAAAAATGGTATATGGTGACGCACGCACACACACACACATATGTGATTCAGATAGGGCATGTATTTTTAAACAACTTTCTAATTTAGTTTTATCATCAAATTTGCTTTTTTCTCTTGTTATTCTTAGTTGAAAGCTAAACCTAGGGAGGCTCATAGGCTTATTTCTAAGCCCTAGGAAGGCCGCCTCTTATCTGAATGCATTTGATAGCTAGACAGCTGACAGCTAGAGGGTGTTCATTTATGTGTTTCATATAAATAACAATCACCTAGATTACGAGTTTTGCGCTAAACAGGGTGCAAAAATGTCAATTTCCATATCGTTGCCGCTGCCATTACGAGTTACTGAAAAACCTCCTTGTGCTGTGCTGTTATTAACCCCTAAACCTTCATTGCCTCCTGGATGAAGACTTCTCGCCGCCTGGATGGAGATGGATGTCCGGACTTCAGGAACCGCGAGTAGATATTCTGGGGTTAGTGTTAGGTATTTTTTTTATTTTTTGGGTTGTTTTTTTTTCAGATTAGGGCTTTGGGCAAAGTGCAAAAGAGCTGAATGCCCTTTTAAGGGCAGTGAAAAAAAGCTGAATGCCTTTTAAGGGCAATGTCCATACAAATGCCCCTTTAGGGGCAATAGGTAGATTAGGGTTTTTTTTAGAGTTAGTTTTTTTTTATTTTGGGGGGTTGGTTGGGTGGTGGCTTTTATTGTTCGGGCGACTTTGTATTTTTTTATAGGTAAAAGAGCTGTTTAACTTAGGGGCAATCCCTTACGAAAGGCCCTTTTAAGGGCTATTGGTAGTTTATTGTAGGTTAGGGTGAGTTTTTATTTTGGGGGGGGGTTTAGGGCTATTAGATTAGGTTTAATTGTTGTTTTTGATAATTTTGTTTATTATTCTTTGCAATCTTAATGTTTTTTATTTTTCGGAATTTAGTGTTTATTATTTTTCGTAATTTTAGATTTTTAGATTTTTTTATGGTGTTAGGTTTTTTTAAATTTGTAATTTAGATTTTTTTTATTAGTAGTTTTATTTTTATTTTATTAGAATAGTAATGTTAGGTCAATTTATAGTTTAAACTTAGTTGTTTTTTTTATTTCACAGGTAAGTTTTTATTTATTTTAAGATAGTTATATTGTAATTTTAATTTAAAGTTGGGGGGTTAGGTTTAGTTTAATTTAGTGTTTTGCGATATGGGGGGCTGGTGGTTTAGGGGTAATAGGTTAATTTAGTGGCGGCGATGTGGAGGGCCAGAGGTTTAGGG